>NW_008335967.1:10306170-10313374 GCF_000622305.1 Nannospalax galili | reverse complement strand
ACCAGCAGATGTTTTATTTCAAAACATCTAAAATGAAAGTCTATAAGAAACCAAAGCATTTATTCTATCAGTACATAATAGCATAGAAGAGAATTACTTTTAAATAAACTATAAAGTCTTCTAATTTCTTTAATTCTCTCTACATATTCTAAACAAAGCACAGATTTTTGCTTAGTCTAGTAATACCAGTAAGGAGGCGGTTGACAGAAATCCAAGTTCCACAAGGAATCTATGGTGGGATCAGGACTAGTAATTAAAATTGATTTTTACCTCTTGAAGTCTTTGCTATACACACATCTTTGCTAAGAAAAGCCAACAAAATGATTAATGTCTATCACAGTAAATGGCTCAAACTGTAAGGGAGGTTGAAATTCCGGTGTTTAGAACAGCTTATATCTATTAAGAGCTCATGTGATACATTCTACTTTGAGTACTTCAGTACGTTGTTACTCTATCCCCAGCCCAATGGGCTACATATATTTATTAATCAGCATTTACAGAAAAGAAAATGGAAGCTTAAAGAATGTGTTACTTTTTCAAGATCTCAAAATAAACATTATTTTACCACCAGAGCTCTCAGTCAATGCCTTCTTTCTGAACAGGACTCTATGGCAGTTAATAAACCTAAGAGGGATTAAATTCCTTACTCGTGGGGAAAGGAAGAACACAGTCCACAAACAGCAGAACACTCTCTGGGCTTCTATACTATACAGAGCTTACAGCCCATTAGGATCAAATGAGCTCAGAAATACAACAGGGAAACTGGCGGATTTACAGCTACAGTAATTTCTGGGGCATTCTGTAACACTGAAATCCCCAACACTGAAGCGCACTTCCTTACTATTAATACTATTCTCTTTCCTCCCCTTTTGTCTCCTGGGATTATGGGTTTTTAATGTTTTATTTCCCTAGATAGACTGTATACCCTTTTAAAGGCTCAGTAAGACTAAGGCTGATGTCAAAAGCATAGGATACTCAGAACAATTGCAACCATATAAGGATAAGCAAGACAAGAACACACAGAGTTTTCAGAATACCCAGCTGGTTCTTGAAAGCCAAGGTTACAATCATCACATCATTCTATGTGACACACAGCTGTGAGATTACATCCATCCCATATACGACTATATGCATTCTAAGAAAGTAGCCAAATGTGAACTAGCAGTATAACAAAACCATCCAGGACAAAGTACCCAGAATATATAAATTAAAAAACATATATACATATATTTCACTCTATCACCTAATTTACCAAAAATCACAATATTTTTCTGATCATGCAACAAAAATCTGGCCCCAATTAATCTTTAGAATTGTGTTAAGAATAATGTAATAGAGTTTAGTTACCCTAACCAGCAAGATATAAAAATGATAAATGAGGATATACTGGGTCAAACTCCAAGCAAATTACCCCAGATCCAAGGAAAATGTGTCAGTTCTTTCCCTGTGAGGCCTACTGTCAACTTAATATTCACTAACTCCTTCAACTATTCATTTCACCAACAATGAAGAGAAGGCTACTGTGGGCTGCCCTTCAGATGTCAAACAAGTCCCACAGGATTCATGCTCGGAGAACCAACCCCATACAGAGAAGCAACTAACAATTAAAATCGAAAGGCAGCAATTCCAGTATGGTGCAATCAGGAAGATTGATTTTAACTAATTGATCAAGAAAAACTTCACTGAAGAGGAGGCAGAAAAAGACAAGTCTTACTCTTTACACATTATGAGTTAAATAAAACATCAATGAAGATGCCTTGTTGATGGGAGCCATAACCCATACCTGAAAATGAACCTGATACAGTCCATATTGCCCTGATATATGCCCTAATCCTAAGAGCCTGTGAAAAGAAACAAAAGATATAATTATCAATCTTAAAGTGGGATTGTTGGCCTGAAATTTATGGGTAAGTTTGATGCACTCACAAAGGTCCTCTTAAGTGAAAGAAAGAGGCAGGGGAATAAAACCATAAGGGAAAACCCCACTGGCTACTGCTGTCTTTGAAGATGGAGATGGACACCATGAACAATGAAAAGCCAATGAAAGCAGGGAGTGTCAAGACAGGACAGGAACCCAGGAAAGAAAGCTACCTTTCAAGCTTCCAGAAGAGATGGCCTGTCCACATCCTGATTTAGCCCAGTGGAAAGCCATTTTGGAAATCTGACCTCCAGCATCCCCTAATAAATTACCTGTAGTTTGAGGCCATTTAATATAATATAATAAACAGTTATTTTAAAATTATTTCTCTTATTCTTATGGGGTTTTTAAATATCATTTAACAAAATACAACAAAAAGTAGCCTGAGCACTCCAAAATTATGTACTGCCAAACTTAGTCCATACGCTCAAATGCCACGTAGGACTGAGCTCCACTAGTGTCATATCCTAGGGAGTCACACACTGGGGAAACACATACCAAGACATGCAATAAAAAATATATGATGTATGAACATGACACATATACTCCATTCCCCTCCCATGAATGTGTTTTATCTTAAATGAGCCGAGGCAGTGAGAAATGAGTAGCAAAAATGAAAGAACTAAAAATTGTGACTAGGTACACAATTCATTTTTAAAAATACACAGCTATCTTTTTCAGGGTTTAGCAAAATCTTCTACCAAATTCTATATGAGAACTATTATACTTCCTAAGCTTATCCACAAAATCCCATAAGGTAGGCATTATATTTTTCTGTTCTTGATAAATTTCACAAGTCTCATGTTCAAAATGAAAAGAGGCCAAGAATAAACATTAGAGAATGAGCTCTACCTCTACCTAAAGAAAGATCTTCTACCACAACTGCAATGTGCAGAGTAGAGCCTCCTTTAGCAAACACTCACTGTCATTTTCTAAAATTTATCAGGATTGTAAAACACATAATGGCAGTGAAGAGTTCTTATAAACACAGAGAATAAAATATTACAGTAATCTTCTTGCTTTAGATACCATGTGTCTATTTTGGTCATCACATATTTTACTATTCTTTTTTCTTTAACACTGTTTGGCTGGCATTTATTTCCATAGATACTGAAAACTGCAGATTATGAAGAATATATTCCAGCATGATTTTACATAATTTAGCACAAATTTTATGCATGACAAAGTAGAGGGACTGCTGGGAGCATGGAGATAACAAAGATTTTGGCCCCTAACGTTTTCATAGTAGTAGGGATACAGGCAGGTCAAAAGACTAAACAACACTAAAAACCAAGTGAAAATAGGCTTTAATCTAAGCAAAATGCTCCTGTCAGAGAAGCCGGAACCCAAAGAAGCTAAAGATGGAGGAAAGCCAGGTCTAAAAGAAGCTTTCATTCTGCAGGCATGAAGAACCAATGAAGGTTCTGGATGGAGCAGATAGCACAGTACTTACAGCAGGAAGGACAGGCATGAGGGAAAGACCAAGAAGGGGCAGGAAAGCCTTCAAGTGCAAGGCTATCTGAGGCAGAAGAGAATAGGAACTAGAAGTGGAAGAGTGAAAATGGAAGATTCAGAATAAACAGCACATTCAACACACACAGTTACACAACCTACTAAAGTAACTGCTAATATAAATAGACCAGGGCCCAAGATGCACACAACTCAGGTTGAAATGCCAGGTCCATTTGTTCAAGGAAATAGCCTTTGATAACTAAAGCTCTGAGCCAAGTGTAAGGAAATAGCTAAAGCAATGCAAAATTAAAAGCCTGGCAATGCCAGAATTCCTGAACTAGCAAAGTTAGACTGTAAGGCCAAAGAAAATGGAAGGATTGATGATGCAGCATCCCAAAGAGCAACAGAAAAATGGCCATGAAACAGACTGTTAGCTTCTCACCTGTTTTTCTTCCAGCCCTCGGATATTTAACTATGCTAAGAGAGGAAACCCGGATGTGGGTTGTTGTTTGCTTGTTTGTTTGTAGAAGTGAGCAGAGAGCAGAGACCAGTCTGGTGTGATAAAGGAAAACAAAACTCAAAGCTTTGGAGTGAAATTGTAATTTAGGAACAATTAATTTATGGAAATTGTACTTTTATATAATTTAGCCACTTAGGCCTTTGAAAATCTGACCAAAACACAATCTAATAAGCTCCGAGTACAGCACAGTCTTACTGGAAAGCAACCTGGCCCTAATCATACTGCTCTTAAAATTATGAATTGCAACATTCTCAAAGATGTAACTATAAAATGTACTTTCCCCTCAATAGGTCCCCACACATAATGGAAAGAAAACTCTATTGTCTATTCTGTTCATGTAAGTTTCTTCATTTAGATTATTCAGACTAAAAGCTAAAAACTAAACCTTGAAAGACATAAGCTACTCAAACCCTAACCGAATCTCCTTTAGGTCAGTAGACCAGAATTGGTCCTCTCTATGTTTTTAGGACTAATTCACTGGGTAATTAATTTGGATAGTAAAATAGCTGTAATTTAAATCATAAATACTAGATACCCAACACCCAAAACTTTACTAATTATGCGCAAATCTCATTCTTCAATCTCCTGGCTTGTATGTCTAAAAACAACACATTATTTCATAAAAAACACAATGTAATAGGCTAATTCATAAACCATTTTTTTTTGGTCTTTTTGAGACAGGGTCTCCCTGTAGCCCCAGCTGTCCTGGAACTCACTATGCAGACCAGGCTGGCCTTGAACTCACAGAGATCTGCCTGCCTCTGCTTCCCAAGCACTGGGATTAAAGGCGTGCACCACCACACCTGGCCATAAACCATTTTATGCTTTAAATATTTTGTCAATTGCTGCAAAAAAATCAGAACTGAAGAGAAAGATGACCTGCTATAAATCAACGTGACATTAGTTTATAGGTTACCTAGATGGTGAGCATTATGGCTCAGCTACAGCCACAATGTTTGACATGGATGAAGCCATTGAACTGCTTACTCACAGCTTTAAACACCCAACCTTGAAATAAAGGTCCCAATTCATGCTAAAGTATAATTTGAGGGAAAAAAAAATGTTTTCAAGCATTCCAAGAATCAAGATTCATGAAATAAATCACCAGCATTCCGTTTATTAGAACTAGGGTGTCAGAATTCTGGGCCAAAGAGTAGGGAAGGGTAGGGGTAGGTGCTTGAGCAACGAGACAGGGACATACTGGATTTCTAGTCAGAAGAGACAAATGTAGGGAAAAGCAGAAACTCAAAGCTACAAACAACACTTAGAGGAATTCATGTGCCCGTTTCTTTAAAAAAAAAATCATTTTAGAATCTTCCTAATACACATGTGTGGAGGAATAAAAATTGTACTTCTTTCGAAGATCCGGGGTTTGGTACATCTCTCTCAGTAACTCATCACAGTTGGTTAGAGATCATTCCATGTAACACACTTAACCATATTTATTGATCCAAACCAGTGATTCTCAACAGAGGTTAACTTTTTGCCTCCAGGGGGCGTTTGGCAGCATTTGGGGGATCACAGATTTGGGGCTTCTAAGAATATCTAAAGGATGGAAGCCAAAGACATCCTACAACCCCCAAGACAGCCTGTACAACGAAGAATTATCAAGTTTAAAATGTCAACTGTTAGAAGAAATACTGATGCATTCTCAGTACTACAAAAGCAAAAACCTACTTTTATAACATTTATACTAGTCATATTATTAAAGATAAGCCACCACCATGGGATGACTCCTTTTGCCACTGCTTTTAACATGGTGGATAGCTGGTTCTGAGAGTCCAACAGGAAAACACTAATATATTCAGAGCAGGTTCAACGAAAACGCAGGGAAAGAACTTTCTAATCCTGTATTTAAATTTTTCTTATTGTAGCACATGTAAATCACAAGAGGGGCATCTACAGGGTTCCGTATAGAATTATGTCTCTTCTATAGTCAATATTCTAAAAATGTAATGACCTCATCAACACACAGTATTCATATTAATATAAAAACTCGACTGAATTTACAGAGAAAGGTTTATGATTGAGGCTGTGGAGGGTGGAAAAAGCCACCCAGGTCTTTAAAATGCAAAGTTATTTCACAGTTTGCTTGCAAAATGTCCCAGATCGTTATTTTTTAGTAATGCCAAGTTTGTTTCTTCTAAAGCCTACTAGTCATGGAGAAAGGAAAACTCCACCATTTTTCTGCAGTCATTATACCAAAGGAACAGAAGCTTTTAAAAAACAGGTTTGAGCAATAATCTCTTTCTCTTTTTAATCACAACTGTTAGGGAAAAAAAAAAAAAAAATCAAGCAATCGCCGGAAGTGCAAAGGACGATTCTAAGAAACCTTTCATCTACCTAAAGTCCTAGAGTGTGGGAAGAAAACAAAGGGAAACTCGAACTCACAGATCTGAAAGGCATAAGCTGTGAACATTTTCCTCACACATCCGCAAAATCCTGGTTTAGGCTTACATTTTCCCTACTTCAAAAAACTGGAAGATAACCCTACAGGCTTTCGCCAAAGCGGTGCTCAAAACAAATAAAAACACCTGGCAAACCCCACGTCTGGGAAAGCACAGGAGAGGACAGGACGCTGTGGTTGAGTATGACCCTTCGCACCTTTCAGAGCGGTTTTCATCCCCAACATCTTCCTCTCTACTATTAGAGCAAACGTATGCCAACTTTGGTGGCTTCCATCCCCCACCTAGACAAAAATTAAGCATCCAGCGCAGCCCATCTTACGCAGGAAAAATCTAACCAGTGATATGCCACTCACTGAGTCGCCATAGGAAGTTGCCTGGCGAGACCACTCCGACCCCACAGAGCACCACAAAAGGCGCACCGAGGCGAGCCCACGGTGCTCGCCCGGCGTGGGAAAAACCACCCGGCGGCACGAACCCCGCACCTAGGGGGTCTCCGCGGAGACAGGTGCTTGGCTTTTCTGTCCTCAATTGTCCCTTCGTTTATGAGGGCTGAGCTCAACTTCAGAGACCAGGGTTCCCACGCGCCCCGCCACGCTCTCTGTCGCCCGTGAGGTCGCAGGACAGCGGCCACCGAGGAGAGGACCACCTGCGCTGCACAGGGGCCGGCACGCCGCCCGCGGTCCCCGCAGCCCCATCCCTGTCCCCGCGGCTGCGCTCACCGAGCAGCAACAGCTTGACCTCGCGCGCCGCCTTCTCGCCGTCCTCGCGGAGGTTGCGGTCGATCATCTTGCTGCGCTCCACCGCCGCCTTGTCCTCCGCGCTCAGCGTGCAGCCCATGGTGGCCGAGCGTCGCCGAGCCCCGGGCGCCCGGGGCGGCTGGCAGCGCGGGCAGAGGCTGGCCCCGAG
>NW_008335967.1:10247496-10305954 GCF_000622305.1 Nannospalax galili | reverse complement strand
CCGCCGCCGCCCCGCCCCTGCCCGCCCCGCGACCACTCCCAGCTCGCGGCCGCGCACGTGCCCTCGGACAGCGCCCCCTGCGACGGCCGCGCGCCCGTCTGGCTGCCCTTCCTGGCGACCCCGCGTGTGGCTAGCGCGCTGTCTCCCCACTTTGGTGGGAGCCCGGTGCTCTCCCTCCGGGACTAGTGCCCGGGACCCCCAGTACCTCCTACCCCTAAGGGTGTTAGTGGGACGGTTGCCAAAGTTGCAAGCCAAAAAAAAAAAAAGCCCTGAATGTTTGAGCATGCCCAGCGCCGGCAGCCACGCAAGGGTTTGCAAAATGTAAACCCCTTGGGCTCTAGTGGAAGGCCATAGGAAAGAGTGAGTTGGGAAAGGAATGCAGCGGTAGGGAGCCCCGAGGCCTGGACAGTGCCCAACCTACAAGGCAGAGGGCAAAGAGAGGTTTGGGCTACCAAGGTGTGCTTCCTATCTTCTCTTTCCCTCTGGCTTTCCCTTCCATCCGTACTCGCCTTCCTTTGCAAATAAGAGAACACATTCTGAAGGATTCTTCGTAAACTGAGAAAACGTTAGGCAACGAATCAAAGAATGTATTTGAAAATGACAGGAGCGATAAAACACAAATAAATCTGTGTCTCTGCGGAATGGAATGGATCTCCCCTAGGGCACAAGTAAGTTCCTTGCCAAGCTGTGTACCCATGCTTATGATCATGTTGTAACTCCTCTGCCAGTGGGCATGCTTTTCCTTTTTACAGGCCTTAGCCTCCTTGCTGGTAAGTGAGCAGTTGATTGACACTAATGTTCTAGCCTTCCATCCAGCTCCAGGCCAAGGAGACCTTCCACCCAGCAGGAGTGAAAGAGCATCGGATTAGTCTTTCCCTTGGAGACAGGATAAGAAATGTTGACTGATTAGAAGGTGAAGCTATTAGCAAAGAAAATACCTTGCTTGATGATTTCAAAATTAGGAAGCTGCTCTTTGGTTTATATCTGAAAGTCTTATTTTCTAAAACTCATTTGGAAAAGCTAGACTTGAGTTCTAAGAAAGTGAGGCTGAGCTGATGCAGGGGTTTGCGGCCTCAGACCAGCCTTGTGAGCTCGCAGAGCTTGTAGGGTCCCCCTTTGGGAAGGAGTCAAACCTGCTGGGCACAAGACATGTAATTTCAAGACCTGCCTCAGCTTTTCCTATGACTTTTCATAACAACAAGAGTACACTTCAGATGCGCTTGAGTCTCCTTATTCCTGGCACTCAAAATGTCCATCAGGAATTCCAGAATTAATGAAGTCAACTTTCAACACAGTGTGAATTACCCTTTGGGGTCATCAGTTATTATCAATCTTTTCTATAAACTTCAGGCCAGATGGAGTGTAGGACCAATAGTTCCAGCCAAAGAGGAATTAATCAGCTGAGTACTGGTAGAAACAACTACAGAACTTGTGCTTTGGGGAGATAAAGTTGTAAAGAATTATGGAAATTACCTTCATCATTTGAAGGCTTGTCAAGTAGGTGAGGGAAAAGTAAATAGATAGAAGTGAAGAAAAACTTGTAAGAGGATGTGAAGTAATGAAGTGGCAGTATGGGAAGACATTCCAAGAGAAAAGAGCTTGGAAAAAAGTATTGAAGAAAGTGCTGACAGGGTACTAGCAAGGAGTTTCAAGAAGCATGTATCAGGTGATGCTGCCATTAACAACCGTAGATCAGATGGCTTGAACAGGAGGAGTATAATCTCACATTTCTGGAAGCTGGGAAGGCCACACTGGTGGAAGTTTCTCCAATGACGGGGGGGCTCTCTTTCTGGCTTGTGTATCACTAGGTCCTCACATAGTAAAATGGGGAGAAGTGAGCACAAGAGAGACAAGAAGGAGGGAGGAGAGGACTTTCTGGTCTCTCTTTTGTTACATGATAGGGCCCCACTTTCAGTTTTTCCTTCCTCTCTATCTAATTACTTCCTGAACCTCACAGGGGGCATTCGGACTTCAACTTAAATGATTTGGGGAGACATAAATATTCAGTGCAGAATAATGAATATTTTGTTTCATAGGAATGACTAGTTAAAGGGTTAATATGCAAAGTACTCATGGAAGATGGAATTATTCTATGATTGAAACGTAGTTTGGCTGTGATGAATGAAAAGACATGGTACAAAATTGAAAGAAAACTATAAATATTAAGGTGAAGAATTGGACTTTATATAATGAGTACTAAGTGTCCCAACATTCTTCTGAACTGAGTAATAAATGTTGAAAAGACTTTCCTTCCATCATATGTAAAACAAATGAATTACTAACAAGTGAGTGGCATTGGTAATCCTGACAAGAGGTTAAGAGTCACTCATACTAATAACTTATATAATTATGATGTTGCAAACTATGATTCACCAACCTTGGCAAGAAGGTGAAACAGACGTTATTAGCTCATCTAATTTATAGAGAGTGAAAGAAGAAAACTTGAAATACAGATTAAAGCTCTGCTTCTGCTTCTGAATACTTGTTTTCCATCTGAATGTCATGGTCATTTTGACAGCTTTATGGAGACATGAATCACACTCCACAGAATCTGCCCATTTGAAGGGTACAATTCAATAGCTTTTAGTATATTCACAGAGTTCTACAACCATGACCTTACATTTTGTTTTGTTTTGCTTTGTTTTGTTTTGTTTTGGTCTTTTTGAGACATGGTCTTCCTATAGTCCCAGGGGGCATGGAATTCACTGTGTAAAACAGGCTGGCCTTGAACTCACAGACACTGGCCTGCCTTTGTCTCCGGAGTGCTGGGACTAATGGTGTGTGCCACCACTCCCAGCCCAACCATATCATTTATAAAACATTTTATGCCCCCCCCAAAAAAAGAAGCCTCTCATCCCTTGGCTGTTACCCTCAATCACTTAATTTCCTCAGCCCTAGAAAGTCACCAGTCTCATTTCTCTTTACTTTTGTTTATTCTAGACATTTACATAAACAAAAGAAGCCATTTTATAGTCAACCTTTTATAACTGACTTCCTTGACTTATCACAATATTTTCAATGGTTTTCCATGTTATTTCTTCCTATTGCTGAATAACACTGAGCATCGTATTCTATGAGAGTTAGACACATATGTCAAGAGACAAATTGGAACACAGTTAAGGTTTTAAAATAACTCCAAACTGTGTCATAAGTTATCTTTGGAGAAAATATGGATATTTAATGTAGGAATGAGAAGGTACAAGTGACCTGATTATTATTTCCAAATGACTACAGAGGGGTCATAAATCAGAGGTAATAGACATTTCCTGTCTTCACAGTGGTAGGTTTAGAAGTATTGAAAGGAAGCTGCAGCAAACAAAACCACCTTGGTGTAGGGGAAATGGTATACAGCTACCACAAAAGGAAATCTCAGAACCTCATCTGTTCTTGTCAAAAATGTAAAAATCTAGACTGGGGAATCTTATACGGGGCAGAGTCTAGACCTGTGTGAAGTTTTAGGTTTACGCCCAACCTTGAGATCTGTGTTTTTCAGACATCAAGCAGGTCTGATGTCACAAGTGTGATTGTAATACTTGAAAACAATTTCTAGCCCCAAACACTTTCCTTACTCACACTACTGTAAGAAAAATAAGCAAAAGTTATCCAAATTATATTGGCTTGAAGAATGGATTAGTGTGAGAGCTGGGAGGAACAGAGAAGGAGATGCAGTTAAGATAATCTGGGGATGGGCAGTGAATAGAGGAAGAAAGATCAGAAGGGAAATGTGAATCATTGGCTGGCTGTGTTGTAAGCAGATGTGGCTCCTGGACCACACCCCATTACTGCATTGATTAAGCCTTTTGCTTGGTAATTCAGAAAAGTTTGTTCTGGGGACACACCAGGAATATTTAGAGGAAGAGAGAGTGAGTACTCTGGAATCTGTGCCCCTCTATAGTGAGAAATATGGAGATCCCAAACTGAAACCATTTTCCTTAGTGATGATAATGAGATTCTAAGTAAAGTTTGAAAAACAAAAGGCCCATTGAGCTGGTACAGAGTGTGTCATAGTGGTAATTGTCAACTTGTCAAAACCTGGGAGCATCACCTGGGAGAAGGGTTTTTGGACATGTCTGGGTGATTATATCAACTGAGGTGGGAAGACCGCCCACTGTAGGAGGTGCCGCATTTCCTAAACAAGAAGTTCTAGACTGCACAAGAGCAGAGAACATGGGCAGAGCACATGCATTAAATTCACTGCTTTCTGCACTTGGGTGCGGATATAATGTAAGTAGTTGCTTTGAATTCCTGCTGCCTTGACTTTTCCAGTGTTGGATTATAAACTGGACTTTTGAGCCAAATAAACCGTCTCCCTAGAGTTGCTTTTGTCAGGTATGTTTATCACAGAAACGGAAAATGAAACTAAGACAGAGGGACTTTACTAAACAGAAACCATGCTTTGATTATAGAGGTTACAACACTGTGGCATAGAAATCACATACAGCTTTTGTCTGTGGATGGAGTATACTATCACTCAGCTACCTGGGCATGAAGGGCCTCTAGAGGCAGCACTTTGGGTGTGGGCATTTACATTCTCCTGATGGACCTTGTTCCATTATGATATTCAGTCTCTCTCAAATAGCTTCCCAGACGGTGGCCACAACCAAAGAGAACTGTATAAGTGGAAAATTGGGAGAATATGAGGCAGTGGCATCAAGCAGCCACTAGTTTGTGAGCACATGTGGATGGAATGAGACACTTTGGAGGCCCACAAATGTTCAGACCAAATTAAAATTTATTGAGAGAGATTTGATTTCCCAATGAAACTAGTAATTCTTGAGGTCATTATTGGTGAGTTCTGGGGATGCATATGAAGTAGAGATAGGTTTGGGGGGGAAGAAATAATTTCTAATACATCATTAAAAAAAATTACCTTGGACAACATAAAGAAAAGGAAAAAACTATCAACAGTGGTGTGGTTAAGAGGCCCTAGGCCAGTAATCAGGTAAAAACAATTCATAGTTCTGTCTTCCACTACGCATGTGTCATTAGAAGTCCCTTAGCCTATAACTGCAGTATCCCTCTTTATAAACAAGAATATGGTGAGTTAGATCATCTGTAAGGTTCCAATAATTCAGGATTTCTATGAGTGTATCATTTCAGATGACTGACAGATACCCAGAAGCATTTTGATGTGCTATTGTGAATATAAGCCTTCCATGCAGGATGGAGGAATAAACAGTGGGTATGCAGCAGCTGAATGAAGAAGTGCAAGACTTTTAAGCATCAAATGTGGTAGGAACATGCAGATCAAGAGGTGGGTTTGGAAATTTTCGTTGCTTTCTGTCATGACTCTTGTTAAGTACTATGCTGGGGAGAAAAGGAGACTACTATAATAGAAAAAGACAGGACATGGCTGCTCCACTTGCTAATGCCATCTCCGGTCTTTTCATCTTACTCCTGGATCTTATTCACTATCAATTTTTCAGTCCCACAGGAATCTTCATTCATTGATCATATGCCATTTCTTGCCTCTGCCTTGTCATGTCTTAACTCTTCCTTATTGAATTTAAGTTCCAATTTCTATCAGGATAATCATTCCTTTGAAGATATCCTGAAAACCCCTCCATTTCATTCATTCAACTTAAAAAACTTGAATTCCAGTTAACTCTAGCATTTGCCTGTTTGTGGCTCTACTAGTTGCAGCTGAGCTTCACAAGAGGAAAACAGTAGTCAGCAACACTATTTTTCATCTGTTTGGGTCAAGAATTTTTTATTTTCTTTTCTCTCTAAGCCTGTATGTCTGACCTGTCAAAAAGATCCTAGAAACTCTCAGATACACCCGGATACACCCAAGACTATCCATCTAATGACCAACATACCCCAATTCAAGATATCTATTGAACACTGATCTCTGGTTCCTCTGCTTCTACAATTATCTTTTACTCTACCCAGTAATCAGAGTCATCCTTTTAAAATGGCATTCAGTTACCCATTCGCTTTCCATCTTAGAGAACATTCTAAGTTTCTTAAGGTGTTAGGCAAGGTTTTGCCTCATCCAACATGTCTATTCCTCTCACCCATATTATTATCTGCCACTCTCCATCTTTCTTTCTTTAGTTCAGCCTCACTGACCTCTGGGTTAGTCCTTGAACCTACAAACATACAATATCATTTAGCCTCTGTACATACATCCTACCTAATTAGAACATTATTCATCCAGGTAGCTGCTTGACTCCTTGCATTATTTCACTCAAATCTCTGTTCAAATGTCACCTTATCAGATAGTGAATAGTCTTTATCCACCCACCCATAACTCTTTATTCCTTTACTGTACACTATAATTTCTTTATAACTCTTATCACACAGCACATATATTTTTGTGATTGTCTATTGCCTATCTTTGCTTACTTGAATATACACTCAAAAGGGTAGAGACGTTGTCTCTTTCATTTCTTGTTTTGTCTCCAATGCCCACAATAGCAAAATCGATAGTAAACTGAATACAGCATGACACTAGACTTCTAAACCCATTAATTCATTCAATGATATTAACTGGGGACCTGTCATGGGCTGAGAACTGCTCTTAGCAGTGAGACTGCTCTTAGCAGTTAAGGTGGAAATAAAATGGTAACAGTGAGGTAGAGATGATGGCAGTGGGAGGAGGGAGAGATCCAGAATCTGTATAAGTAGATCAATTAAATGAAATAATGAAAATAGTTATGAAGATAATAAAGCAAATTTCTAGGCATGTACTAGTTCAGGTAATTTGAAAATGTTTCAGGACAGAGATAGATGTGATTCTGATATATTAGAAGTGTCTATGAAAACCAAAGGAGAAAGCAAGGAGCAGACTAGCAGAGACATCAAAGGGGATGTAGCTCAGAAACTTGGGGAAGAGAGAAGAAATGAAATTCTGTGTAGGAGGAGCCTCAAACCATAGTGTAGCTCTGAGAATGTCCTCTGGGGATCTACAGGAATTTCTGTTCAACACATTCTGAGCAAATTTGCTTACTAGCAGAATCCTGCATTGGGTAGAAATTGAGAAAATGGCTGGGATCTGGTGCTCCCACCATGTTCAGCCTGGGCTGAGGCAGCCCCCTAGGCCTAACTAAGAACGCCACGGTGTTCTTAGATGTGGCCGTTGGCGCTGTCAGCAAAGTACACTCTGTGGAAATCACCTGAATGATAAACCTCAATGGTCACAAAAAAAATTAGTCAGAAAGGTGTAATAGCTCAGGCCTTTAATCCCAGCACTCAGGAGGCACAGGTAGCAGATCTCTGTGAGCTGGAAACCACCCTGGTCTATATAGTGACTTCCAGGCCAACCAAGGGTACATGCTGAGATTTCATGTGGGGAAAAAAAAAAGTTAGTCAAAGGAAGAATTGCACACATTCAGGTCATTCTTTTTTTATTATTTTATGTGTATGGGTGTATTACCTGCACGTATGTAAGTGCACCCATGTCATGCAGTACCCTCAGAGGTCAGAAGAGGGCATTGGATCCCCTGGAACTATAGTTACAGTCTGTTGTTAGCTGCCATGTGGGTGCTGGAAATTGAACCCGGGTCCTCTGCAAGAGCAGCCAGTGCTCTTAACCACCAAAGCATCTCTCCATTTCAGATCATTCTAAGAGATCATTTGAAAGAGATCATTGGGCTGAGAACTTGAGAAGAATAGGATTTGAGTGGAAATATTCCAGCCTCAATGACCCAGTGCAAAGCCTCCAGGAGAGACCTGAGGCTAGCCTGATGAGGGAACCTGAAAGTTAAATGACAGAAATATGAGTGAAGATGAGAAATTTAGAAGGCAAGAGAAACACAAGTTGCAAGGTGGGCAGGGCTGGATCCTGTAGACTGGTGCAGGCCAGTTACATGTCAGACTCTATCTTAATGTTGTTCTCCACTTATCCTAATTTTATATCTATTACCATGGCTTCTTTAAAACTGGACATATCAGAAGTATTGCGATGATTAAATAAGAGGATGCATAGCATAGTTCTATCATGTGCTCACAATGGTAATACTGCTTCTGAGATCAAAGAATAAGACCAAAATAAAGAGATTAAGATGAAAGGCAGCTAAGGGCTTTGAGGGCCGGGGTTAGGGGTGTAGAAAAGACCCAAAGAGGAGAAATTACAGTCCAATTCAGGATACAATATTCACTTGTAGCTTGAAAAGAATAAAATTATATGCACATATGTGTGTGTGGGTGTGTGTATATGTGTGTGGGTGTGTATATGTGTGTGAGTATAATATAAAATGTCATTGCTTTTGCCTTTTGTTTTCATAATTTTCAAACATGTCTTCCCTTAGTCCAATGTTTGCATGACTTTACCCAAATTTCAAAACTGCTGTTCTAATAAAAGGTCAAGGAAACCTTAGGCTAAGCTTGAGGCAAAGGCTAGTTTCTCAAGAAAAGTGTTACCTGGCTTCATTAGTCTTGACTGCGTTGGATTTTAATATTTTTTAAAATTTTTATTAATTTTTAAAAATTTTTTGTGTATGAGTGTATTGCCTGCCTGTATGTGAGTGCACCCGTGTTGTTTAACACCGTGAAGGTCAGAAGAGAGCTTTGGATTCCCCTGGAACTGGAGTTAAGGATGGTTCATAGCTGCCATGTGGGTGCTGGGACTCAAACCAGGGTCCTCTGCAAGAGCAGTCAGTGCTTTTAACCACTGAGCCATCTCTCCAGTCCTGCAGTGAATTTTAAAATAGCTCTGTTGACACTGCCCCTCTGTTTATGCTTCCCATGGGTTCAGCTGTTTTTCTCTTCTGCAGCACTCTTTTGAAGCTGTGAAGCTGACATGTGTATCTCTTGTTCAGCTCAGCACAGACTGTGACACAAGGGCTGGTAAAGAACTTCAGGGGCCATGCCAGAGGGATTCAGAGAAGCATCTAGAGCTTTTTTCTGTCTTAATCATTGTTGGTGGCTATATTATTCCAAATACTGGTATTGGAGAATTTAGGAAACCGTTGTTGAATATCAACACCTTATTGGTCTACATGTGGAAGAAGGGATAAAGGGGGCAAAATATACTTCATATTACAATTGTAAGGTATAGCTCTTCTGTGCCCCATAAGGTAGGCAGACTTAAAAAGGCCTTATGTGTGTATGTGTGTGGGGGGGGGTTCTTTCTGATTTGACACACTGTGGGTAGGTACATGAGTTCCAAACCTAACTGGGTTATACTGCTTGTTATAAACCTGAGCACACCGGTCCATGTTTCTGACTTGTATTCATTAGGACTACTATGAATTGAATATTTCTCCATTACTATTTATTCTTAATTTTTGCCTAATTTTAAGATTCTCTTTGGCCAAATTATTCTTAATCAGAAGCAAAGGATAGGTATCAAACAAGGGGGAGAAAAAGTAAAAGGTAATCTTAGTGGTTTCATTTGAAGGACTAAATGCATTTTATTTAAAGGAATGTCTTCTTGATTCTTATTGCTAAGGTCTGCTTCCACCCTTCTGTCGCTGTTGGAATATTTGAAGGAAGTAAGTTTGATGCAACAACATCAGCCTGGGAGGGAAGTGATATGTGGACATTATTTCTGTCTTTTCTGAGACTCATTTGCAATAAGACTAAATGATTGTTTTCGGTTTCCTCATCTGGGAAATGGCAACCACACCCATTGTAATAACTTGATAAGCCCTTGGATAGATTATAGGAAATGATATGTTTCTATTTCAAGATAGCTGCAGCCTACCTTACCTGGGCATCTTGAGTGGTACAGGATATGTTTCTTCTGCTTTAACACACATTCCTTCTGTCCCATGTGGATTTGGTCTACAAATGGTGGATTCACACACACACACACACACACACACACACACACACACACACACACTTTCCTCATTTAGAGAATGTCCACAGAGAAAACAAATAGCACAAATTATACTGAAACTAAAAATGACACTGTGGATATATTCCAACCTAAAAATTGTCAGATGGGACTGTAAGGATGATTCTACTAGTAATAGTGTGCACTGCTTTTTAGAGGACCAGAATTCAGTTCCCAGCACCCAAGTCTGGCAGCTCACAATACCCTGTAACTCCAATTCCAAGGGAATTCAAATACCTCTGGCCTCCTTAGGCATCGGCATATAGCCACAAACCCTGTGGAGAGCCAGATCCTGGCCACCCTGGACATGTATGCACCATCTCCACTGCTAGAGCTCTGAGGCTTTCACCGCTTGGTCTCCGCCTTGCCGTCTTCTTGCTCTCCAGTTCCCCCAGGAGCATTAGCCTTTAGTGTTGAGTAGCAGAGCCTCCTGAGCACTCTTGTTTTGTAACTCAGCTGGTGCCCATGTCCTCAAGATCTCACTTCTCTTTCAAATGGTTTGTTAAATATTTTTCCACCTCTCAAGGAAAACGGTTCCATCCCTTAGAGAAATTCTGTTTCTATCTGTTAAGATAGTACTTTTTTCCATTCTGTGACATGGGAAAGTGCTTTGGAAAGTTACTGAATGCCTGAAGAAGTCTATATTCAACAGCTCTGTTTCAGGGAAAGGGGTTCTCTTCAGGGAGAACAGCAGTATTCACCCCACAGCCCTTGCCTTTATCTTACCCTTGAGCATTCCTAGTCTAACATGACCAGATTCCCTGTGAATGGGTGATTGAAAATAAGAATCTGACTTTAAGTGGGATCTGTAAAATGCATGCTGCTAACCTGTGGTCAGCCCTTTATCATTCAAAGACAGGCTGAAGAAATCTTTAGTTACTTTTTTTTATAATGCTTCAGACAGAGAACAAATAAAAGAGATGAAAGGAGAAATAATTGGTTCCAGTTCTTTCCTGAGAACTTGATGTGTCCCTGGTTTCAGATACCAGGAAACAGTTCCCTGTCCTTACCACATAATGCTCTGTACACCTTTTGTTCCCTGTTGGCTAATTTGAGTTGATTTCTGTTGCTTGAAATCTTCTGATTCCTAAAATAAGAAACAGTTACAAAATGAAGGCTGTGGTTATTATTGTTAAAATTTTTGTAGGCTTTCAGGAATCTCTCTCCTCTCTCTCTCTCTCTCTCTCTCTCTCTCTCTGTCTCTCTCTCTCTGTCTCTCTCTCTTTTCCTCTCTCCCTCCTCCTTCCCTCCCTCTTTTCCAATATATTTATATGTTCTGCCTCATTTGGTACTCATGACAATCCTGTGAAGTGGATAGCATGGGACATATTGTCCCCATGCTATAGATGAGGAAATTGACTTTCAGAAAAATTAATTGGCTTGACCTTGGCTATATAATCAGCAGTGGCAGAAGCAGAAAAAGAGGATAGTACTTCTGTGAAAACAGCCCAGAGAGAACGCAGAGAGGAAGCCTTCTAAATGAGTGTCCAACCTGGTTGTATAAAAGGTGTCACTGTTAGAATCTGAGGACTGTTTAGTTCTAACTGCCTATTCATTTACTGTGTGAATATACAGTAACATTCCAATGCAGAACCTAAAAGGATGAATACTTAGTGACCAAACACAGGCAATTTCTCAGCTGTGCTATACTTCATCAAGAAGACCAGTTATTTCATTTGCAAAGTTTCTGACATAACTGGGCCTCCAGTTTGATAGGACTGCAGCCATGTTGATAGTAACTTCTGTTTTGCCTATCCAGCCCCTTAGGACAAACAAAGTCTGTAAGATACTCAATTTGAGAATTGAATGCCATGTATTTTGATTACAGACCTCCTCCCCATCTCCTCTCTCATCCTACTATCTGCCCCCTTCCTGAATTCATGTCCACTATTATTTTTCTTTTTTTCTAAGGCCTATTGAGTCTAATCTGTGTTCTCCAAATTCTCTTGGATATGGGTCTATCCCTTGGAGTCTGGTCACCACAGCAAGTGTCATACCCCTAAAGAAAATGGACTCTCCTTCTCCCAGCAACTATCAATTGTCAATAGATCCTCAGCTAGGGCTAGGGTTTCATCCCACCTTTCCCATCCATGCTGAGCTTTTGTCTTGTTTGAGCTTGCACAGATCTTGTGCATACTGTCACAAGCACTGTGGGTTCATAGGTACAACAACGCTGTAGCGCTGGACTGTTTCTTAACTGACATTGCGCATTCAAAGTTTTGAGAGAGGACCAGAGATGTGGCTCAGTGGTTAAGAGCACTGGCTACTCTTCTAGAGGGCCCAGGTTCAGTTCCCAGCACCTACATGTTGCCTAACCACCATACCAACCTCCAGTTCCAGGGGATCTAATGTCCTCTTCTTGCCTCTGAGGACATTGTTTGCACATGGTACACTTACATATATGCAGGAAAAACATTCATACACAGAAGAATAAATAAATAAATAAATAAATAAATAAATAGATAATAAATAAATAAGTAAATAAATAATAAATAGTTTTGCGGGAGGTCAGATGCATTCACTACCCATCCTTGTCAAGCTTAGCATAGAAACCCCTTCCTCCATCCTCAGAGAGCTGACATCCTCCTGGCTTGCTAGTTTTAAAACATGTTCCTGGCTCTAGGTCCCTAATAAAATGGACTCTGTACAGCCCTGTTTCTGTCTGCTTCCATGCTGGGCCCCAAGCCTCCTTATCTTTGGTGCCAATTCTCATATACCAGGGCCAGTTTTCTATGAAACAATAACTGATTCAAACTCTAAAGACTTTGTAGTAATTCTAAACACATTTGTTTTTTCTTTCAAAATAATACTATGAAGTATTTGCTATGGAGACAAATCAAAACAAAATATAGTGATAAAAATGTATGAAAATGCCAATTAATTGTGCTGATTAAAAATGTTTCCCTTTCTGTACTGTGATTTTTCTTTACATTGAATATGAATCTTCTGTGCAGGAACCTAACAGTAGTCTGAGATACAGAAATATTAATATTTGAAATATATGCTGGATATAAAATACTGAAATATTCAGCATACAGTATAATCTAGGCATAATCTAGGCACTTCGAAAAATCAAGGCAAAGATAGTCTTACTGTCTTTGTTTGCTGTAATATGAAGCATATCATGAATTGCTTGGGACACCATTGTGTATTCTGGACACCCAGGGTAGGTGTAGCATGTCAAGGCCTTCCTGAACTGGACCAAAAAGTGTTCCATTCTATAAACAACTGATGGAGACTAGATGAGTAGCACAGGCACAGAGGTACACATGCTTTCTCAGGAGGCCAGCTGCTGAGCACCTGCCCCTGTGCCTATCTTTATCTTCTAAATTTGTACTTAGGAAATCTTCTCAGAAACAGGCACAAATGACAGAGATGGAACAGAGATTTCAGCCATTGTAGCCATGAGCTTGTGTTCATTTTTTAAAGGATGATATTTTATCTTCCTATTTTTTTACAAGTGTTCACACAGAGGTATAATCACAATAATGTGAACAAATAATTATAAATCTTATCACTATAAAAATGTCCTGTTGATGGGGCTGGAGAGATGGCTCAGCGGTTAAGAACACTGGTTGTTCTGCAGAAGACCTGGATTCAAATCCCAGCACTCACAGTTATGGCAGCTAACAACTGTCCATTAACTCCAGTCCCAGGGGATCCAATAGCCTCTTCTGACCTCTGTGGGCATTGCATGGCATGGGTGTATTTACCTACATGCAGGCAATACACTCATACACATAAAATAAAAATAATAAAATTTAACAAAAAAAGTCCCGATGTCAGAAATTTTTGCCATAATACATCACATAATGATTTATATACTTTATAAAAATATTAAAAGTGATATGCTCTATAAAATGATTTCAAAAATTTCACATGGGCTTCTTAGTTGCTTGTATAATTTGGTTAGAAGATACTTGGTCTTACAAACTTCCTTCAGAAATAAAAGTATCCTTTAAAGTCTGTCTTCCAACGTTGTACATAAAAATCAAATTTCAGTACCCATTTTATATTTTATGTTCACTAATAAATAATGCAATGCTTTGTGCAGTTAGACATTAAGCAATCATTCAAAAACACTAAATATATATCTGTACTTATTGTCTTTAAAAGATGATTTTGCATTATTTCTAAGTCTAAGAAATAGCTTATTAAAATTGGTTTCATCAAAAATGCTTGTATATACATATATGCATAGATAGAAGAAGCACTATTCAATAGAAACAAAGAACTTATGCAATTTGAATTTTTATAAACTTATTAAATATTCATAGTTAGAAAGAAAAGATGAATAAAATTATAAAGAACATATAATTCAAATTCTTAACAGTGATATTGTTAGCCTTAGCCTTTAACAGCTGTGCTATCCCTCCAGCCCTTAACAATGATATTGTGACAAGTGGTTTTCTTCTCTTTTTTTAACTTTTGTAAAAAAAGTGTTTATTGAGAATTTCATACATGCCTATAATGTGTTTTGATCAAATTGAGTGTTTTAAAACTTATTTTAAATTTTATCTATTATTTTTATTTTATGTGTATATGTGTATTGCCTGCATGTATGTAAGTGCACCTGTGTCATGCAATGCAGAGGTTAGAAGAGGCTGTCAGATCCCCTGGGACTGGAGTTATGGATAGTTGTTAGCTGCAGTGTGAGTGCTGGGGTTTGAACCCGGGTCTTCTGCAAGAACAACCAGTGTTCTTAACCACTGAACCATGTCTCCAGCCCAAATTTTTTAAAACTTTTAAGTGTATGAGTGTTGTGCTTGCATGTATGTAAGTGCACCCATGCATGTAATGCCCACGGAGGCCCCAAAATGGCATCAAAACCCCTGGAACTGGAGTTAGAGACAGTTATTAGCTGCCACATGGGTGCTGGGATTTGAACCCGGGTCTTCTGCAAGAATAACCAGTGTTCTTAACCTCTGAGCCATCGCTCCAGCCCCCAGGTATATATCTTTTAATCCATTATATCCAAAATATTGTCATTTTAATATGTAACCCATGAAAACATTACAAATAAAATCTTTTGCCTCCTTTTGTACATTATCTCCAAAATCCATTTATATATTTCTGGTCTGAAATTGTAGTTTTAATAACTAAATTGATGTTTAGCTATGTCAAACAACAAAATGGGATTACAGGAAAATCTGTTTTCATTGCTTTAAATTTAGGTACATTTTTAGAAAAGAGAACTAAAAATAAAAATTAAATATAGCTCTTCATTTGTACTAGCCATTTTTCAAGTGCTCAGTAACCATAAACATCTATCCATAGGCAAAAATCTGATGGTTATATAATAAAATACCAATTGAAGTTCTAACCAGAAAAAAAGGAGTTCAGGTATTCTTAGATTATTTTTAGTTAAATAATTTTCTAAAATTCTTATAGTTTATACTTATAGATAAAATCTTGGTAATTTCTCTGAAAAAAAGGATCTCTCCAAACTTAATGTTATCTGTTTTCTTTTTTATTCTCATCAAATCTATAGCATTATAACATGTCTTCTAAAATTTTTTTCCCTGAATTTCCTAGATATTGTGGTTATTGGATTGCTTACTTTGGGCTATATGTTGATGGCATTCAACTTCACAGTACTTGGCATTTATATATTATACACAGTCTGTGTTACACACTGTATATTGTCAGTATAAATAATCTAGTCATTTGACCATATATTCATGAAACAATTACATATCAAATACTATACCATAGAGACACTTCTCTTTGACTTAGAAAATGCCAAATCAATCCAGAGAGACCATCTTTATTCATCAGGAACATCCGTCCCAGTGGACAGTCAAACCATTAAGCAGTCAACAAAAAAGCAAATACAGTGCTCTGGAGTGGGGAGGAAATAGGCTAGAAAGAGACCTTTTTGAATGGTGTGGAGTAAGAGAGAGAACTCTCCAAAATGGGGAAGTGAGAGCTGAAATTTGAAGGATGAGAGTGAGGCAGGCCAAGGCAGGTGTAGGAGGAAGAGCCTTTTGGTAAAGGCAGATATCACAGACTAGTGGAAGAGCAGAATAAAGGCCAGGTTGGTGAAGTGCAGAGTGAAAGGATAGCCTAGAGGACTTACCTGTTGCAGAGTTGAGGGTGATCCTGATCATGCGTGCAGAAAGGTGCAGTGGGAACAACTTAAAAAGAAGAAACAGAACAACTTGTAGAATCATGAGTTGTTAATAAGGGCACAAATGGGTGCTGGGATTTGAACCCAGGTCATTAATATGATTATGTGGTATTTTTGGAAAGATAGGAAGATGACTTAGAACAGCACATGGCATTTCACAGAATCAACAGGACCTAGTGATCAGTTGGATGTCAGGAAAGGTTTGTGTGGAACAGGGAGGAAGCAAAAATGACTTTTGGATATTTTTCTTGCTTACTTTTATAGACAAAGGATTGGCAGGGCTATTTCTTAAGGTAGAAAAACAAGGAGAGAATGGGTTAGCATGGAGAATAACCACTATCTTGTGAACATTTCATCCCAAATAAGTATCTAAGTGAAGATGTCAGACAGGCCATTGAACATATGAGTTGGAATTTAGAACAAAAGTGTAGATCTGACTCCAAAGGAGAATCCCAGGAAAGAAAGGCCTAAACTGGAATGATGATAAGTCACAAGGAGGGAGAAGTGAATTCATGCATCATAGACAGTAGGCAGGGGCAGGGGACTCAAATCGGAGAGTAACTTTGAAGTTAGGAACAAAGGCCCAAAACTACTAGATCAAGGAGTTTAGGGGAAAAGTTTTCCAGAACAGCATTGCCAACATGAGGAATGCTCTCAAAAGGCCAAACAGAGAAATTCCTGGTGGAATCTATGGCTCTGACCTTGGTGACCTTGGTTGGTGGAAAGGAGAATAAAGTCAAATGTGTTTGATGAATGAGATGGTGAAATGAAGGTAGAATGAAAACATGAATAAAACCCACTGGGAATAAAAACAGGAAAACAGGATAGTAACTGACTGGTAGAGATAGGAATTGGGGAATGATTTTTAAAAATGGAAATCTTACAGAATATCTGTAGGCATAGGAAAAGAGATCTGATAGGAGGACAGTTATTTCCATCATCTGTGTAAGAATAGTAAAGAAAATGAGATTTGCTGCAGGGAGTATGAGGGAATTCCACAGTACCATTTTCAGTGAGCAATGAGGTAAGGGTTAAAGACTAGGTTGAAGGGAGGCAGATACAAGGGAAGATCTGCATAATAATGGTCAGCAGGGGTGGGGGTCAAGGGTGTATTTTCACCAGGAGCAGAAAGGGGATGCTTGTGCTGCATTCTAATATCACAATGTGTGTTACTTTTCAAGGCATAAAAAGTGCGTGTTTCAGATATCCTCACTAATATGTTTCCAAGGTCTAAAAAATAAAGCCTCAAGTTAATTTTAGAGTCAGCCTTCGAGTAATTGTAGGAATCTAATTGACTCTGTTTCCATTTAGCTCCTGTTCTGTTTTTAGTTATTAGGCTAGCACTTAATTTTCCATACTTAGTGACACCCAGCCACAATAGACATCTAAATTCCTTCAAAAAAGAAATACTGTCCCTCAGATGTAATGAGAATTTCTAGAAGCATCAATTCCTGTCCTATTAAGATGTTAAATTACTGCAATATCTACATTACATTTTGAAGTAGTTTTCAAAAATACACAAACATGCACACATGCAAAAATTATTTTTAAAAATATTTAAATAAGTGAATAAGAGAAATTAACCTATGACACAATTTTAGATCTTAAAGACAGAAAAACACAGAAACATGGATTTTAATAATCATGCAGGATGCTGTAAATGGAGACCAGGTTAAACATTTAAAGTAGTCCGCTATTTCAAATGCTAAATATGCCAAACTGCCCAGGTATGGTGGCATAGGCTTGTGTTCACAGCTATTTGGAAGGTGAGGGAGGAGGACTGGAAGTTCCAAACCAATCTGAGACCCATAGTGAATTCAAAGCCTGACTGGGCAACTGAGTAAGACCCTGCTTCATAATAGAAATTTAAGAATATGGGGGAATGGTAGTAGGATGCAGATGAATGGTAGAGCTCTTGCTTGGCATATACAAGGCTCAAGTTTCAAGCTTCTGTATGAGAAAAGCCAATTTTATATTTTCAACTGGAGTATTGCATGATATGGTTTCAGTGTAAGTAGTGCATATATACTTGTATACAGGATAGTATTTCCATGAGTAATAAAATAAATATGGAATATGAATATATTAATTTTTAATTTCTTCAGTGCACTAAATTCCAGTGGGTCTACTTTTTAGTTGAATTATACATTGTGTTTACTGGGTAACTGGAATTATAAAATTACTTCTTCTTGTTCTTATTGAACTCTTCATTGATTAGCTTAATGTCACAGAAAATTCATAATTAGTGCATTTTTTTTCTTTCTTGTTTACTGCTTGTTACTAGTCTATCAAACCAAGGTAAATATAGAAAATGCTACTCATATCTCCTCAATATAATCTAGGTGACAGTATCTAGAGTTTCAAATGAATAAAGCTGTGCATTTGATGAGAGAAATGCCTCTAGTCCAGTCATTTAGGGAAGAAGTTGCCCTTCCTTTTACCAATAGCTTCAAACTCACTTGAATTCTAGAACTTTCTACTTGAAATGGGAGTCAACATCTATTAATCAACTAGTTCCACCAACCAAGTAGTTTGGGTATTCCAAATACAAAACCTGGAAGTGTCTTATTTCACATTCTTATTTAATGCCTCTTAAATATAGTTAACCTCTAAGCACATTGTTTCTGCCATCTGCCATCTATCTAGTTTACCTACTGTACAGTCATGCATGCGCCACTGAAATATTAGCTTGGTCATTTATTTTAAACTTTACCATGGCATACAGTAGGGAATAAAAAAGGAGGCCAACACAAATATGCATATTTTTAATTTTTAAAATAAAACTTTTTTCATAAAATCAAGCTGGGGAGATGGCTCAGTGGTTAAAAGCAATCATTGGCTGATCTTGCAAAGGACCCAGGTTCGATTCCCAGCACCAAAATGGCAGCTAACAGCTGCCCTTAACTCCAATTCCTGGGTATCTGATGCCCTCTTCTGATCGCCACAGGCATTACACGACATGGGTGCACTTACCAACATATAGGCAATACACTCATTCCTGCACATAAAATAATAGGTAAAATATTTAAAAATTTGACATAAACACTTTAACATAATGTTCAGACGATGTAAGAAGCATATATATATACCTAATCAATAAAACAAAAAATTTAACATTCATTCATGTTGGTTTTAATTATAATAGCATTGATACAAGCAGAATAATTATCCTTGGAAATATTTATGTTCACTTTTGTTCTTTAATAAAATTCATGGTTTTCAATTAGTTTGTTAAATATTTCTACATATAATTCCATTGATATTTATATGAACTTTCTACAATATTTTTCTTACTATTTCAGTTTAATTAAATTTGCCTACAATCACCAACGTTGCATAAGAGAATTAAATGTGAAAATTTTTGATAATTTAGATTGATTTTTGTCTGTGGGACCATGATTTTAATTAAATATTAAGTTAAATATGCAAAGATGTCGGTGAGATCTGTTCAAATTTTGCTAAATGGAGCAATATCAATTTTCTGTTCATCAAATCTGAGCAGCAAGGAAAACAAGTATGCACTGCCACGCTGTGTTTTATTTTTATTTTTTTAGTATTTTATTTTTATTTTTTTTGATTTTATTTTTATGAATATAAGCATATTGCCTGCATGGTGTATGTAAGTGCACCCATATCATTCAATGCCTGAGGGAGTCAAAAGAGGGCATCAGATTCCCTAGAACTGGAGTTACAGGTGGTTATTAGCTGCTGTGTGGGTGCTGGGAATGGAACACAGGTCCTCTACAAGTTCATTCAGTGTTTTTTGGTTTTTTTTTTTTTTTAATCTTTTTGAGACAGAGTATCCCCTGTAGCTCCAGCTGAACTGGAACTCATTATGTAGACCAGGCTGGCCTCGAACTCATGGAGA
The DNA here is from genome assembly GCF_000622305.1 of Nannospalax galili. Lineage (NCBI taxonomy): Eukaryota > Metazoa > Chordata > Mammalia > Rodentia > Spalacidae > Nannospalax > Nannospalax galili. The sequence goes on along the minus strand of NW_008335967.1, from coordinate 10,286,172 downwards.
TCCGCCTGCCTCTGCTTCCCCAAGTGCTGGGATTAAAGGCATTCGCCATCACGCCTGGCTCATCCAGTGCTCTTAACCCCTGAGCCATCTCTTCATCTCCCACAGTGTGTTTTAATACATCTGACAACATTTTTATGTTTCAAAAATGTAGTCTATCTATTCTTTGAATATATAAAAATTAGATTTCAACTTCTTTATTCAGTATTTTGTTATAGAGCCATGTGTGTTGAGTGTAATGAACTCTGTGACATCACAGACAGTTCTAGGTGTATATCTGCTCTTTAACCCACTGTTGTTATATAAAAGGTTTGCAGGTTGAATGACTGACCCCCAATGTTTGAATCATTCTTTTTGCCCACTGCCTTTTCTTGAAGAGTGTACCCTTCCCCACTCGTTGGCTTATTTGCCTAGGGGCATGTGGACAGATGTAATAACGTGCTGGCTCTGAGCCTAGGTTTAAGAGACCTTCAGTGTTTGCTTGCCCTCCTGAGCCTTTACCACTACCACTACCACTACCACTACCAAGTCCTCATCAAGCTTCCAGGCCCCATGAGGTGGATGAGAAACGTGTAGTATTATGCCAGCAGAATGTAGCTTTGAGCACTTGAATCTGGCTATAGCTATAGCTAAAGCAAAGCCAACTCACATTCCTCAGTCCAGTTACTTCTCAGTACCAACAAGTCCTCACTTCCATCCTCCATGAGCCACATCACTCATGCTTGAGTGTTGAATTCATTTACTAATTGGTCTTACTGCTGACATATAATCTTATGTCCCTGAGGAGGAAATTGTTTTAAACTGCCATATTTGGAATTGAGGTATTATGGAACATTAATGTAGTAATGGTCAATGGAGAGAATAGATCTTCTACATAAACCACATTATTTTTACCACAGTGCCTGCTCTACCAAAATTTGTAATCGTATTATCATCATAAAACGATTTAAACATCTTAACTGCTTAAATTTCCTTTTAAAATTTTTTATTAAGTTCATGTGTGTGCATATGGCTGTGCCATGGTGTGCATGTGGAAGTCATAGGACGACTTGGGTGGGTCAGTTCTTACCTTCCGTTTTCCATTATGTGGGTTCTGGGGATAGACTCAGGTCTTCAGGCTTAGTGACAGGTACCTTTCCCCATTCACCCATCCATCTCTCTAGCCCAAATTTACACATTTCAAACTTACAGCATTGATATAATGTTCTAAATGGCACGTTTCACCTCCAAATTTTTCCCTTTGGTATCATTTTGATTTCATAAGTTAGGTGGAAAATGTCTTTAGTGTTATTGCAATCATTTTTTTCTGTTTTCTTATTTGAAACGTCTGATAGTATTTTAATTAAAAAAATAAGATTAAAGCTATTTCCTTCACTTTTCACATTGGCCAAAGAAAAATTGCCATTGAAAATAAGTTAAACTGTTTTCAAAGAATATTTGTGATCTAAATGAATACTTGTGCTTTTGAGAATGGAAGGCAGCAGCTGCATGAGTGAAATTGTCATTGAGGAAAATGTGTGCGGTAGGGGACAGTGGTCAATATCAGGTATTCCTTCTGATGCTCCCCACCTTAGTTTTTGATATATGATCTAGCATTGAACCTGGAGCTTACTATTTTGGCTAAACTGACTGGCAAATTGTCTGGGGAGCCCCCAGCATCGGCCTCTCTCCATCCCCAGTGCTGGGTTTGCACATGCATGGTACTGAGCCTGACTTTTTGCCACCCAGCTTTTTACGTGGGTGCTAGGATCCAAACACAGTCCTCATGCTTGGACACCTTGAACCACTGATCCATCCTCCCCAGCCCTTAGAAAATCCCTTTGAAAGTAACCAGAATGCATTATATATATGCATAAAATTTTCGAAGAATTAGCTTAATGAATTAAAAACATTACAAAATATTAACTTTTGAAGTAGATTTGTGAACCTAGTCTTCCAGTGATTTTTTTTAACTGCCTCATAGTCTCTATGGTGAATGAAATGCACTGACAAACTTCTGTGAAAGTTCATATTAATTATCTACTTGTTTGAAAAGTGAATATTCAGGGGCTGGAGAGGTGGCTTAGTGGTTAAGAGCACTGGCAGAGGACCTGAGTTTGAATCCCAGCACCCACATGGTGGCTAACAACCATCCATAACTCCAGTTCTAGGGGATCCAACACCCTTTTCTGACCTCCTTGGGCATTGCACAGCATGGATGAAACTACCTACATGCAGGCAATATACTCATACACATAAAATGAAAAAATATAAAAAAGAAAAGTGAATATTTAATACTAAATTTCTCATTAAACTCAATTTTCATGTTTTGAGTTCTTTGTTTCCAAAAAGTCTATTGTGAATTAAAAAGCTGTATTAGCAATAAAATAAATATTTGTGAATATACAGTATTAAATAAATAACAAAACTATCATGGCAATAGATTTTAAAGTGTATTCTACACTGTACTTTAGAATTATCTTGTATACTTTTCATTTAATTTCATTTCACATTTCCTGCTGACAGTGCTGTCTGGTAACTAGTAAATTCATGTACCATCCAGCATGTGACATGTGTTACAGCACAGCTGGCTCATTTGTGAAGTGTCGGATAGAAGCTGCTGCTTCAGAAACACCTCTGATGAGCGCTTAAATCTGCAGAGTTGACTGTTCTTAGCAACTCCCCAAGTGTGCCTGATTTTGTCAGTGAGCCTACTACGTTCTCATCAGAAGAGCAGTGTTAGTTATACTAAACCGAGAAATGATCAGGAAAAGGTAAGTGATCATTGAAAGCTGAATTTGAGATATAACTGCATACTAGATATACAACAGGACATATAAATAAAGAAAAACTGTAATTACCAAACCCAACATAAATAGTTTTAATGGAAATATTAAGCCTAATATTCTGATAAAACCAAAAACTATATGCTAAATAGGTAAGAACAAACTCTGCTCAGGCCAAACAACTAGTAAAGTAACTAGATCATGTGGGAATGGGCACATGGATGCTTGTGCCTCTGTCTCTGTCTCTCTCTCTCTCTCTCTCTCACACACACACACACACACACACACACGACATACCACAACATACTGGAGCAGTAGGCTCCTAACTAGACTCCTAATGACTCTGTAAGTCCATCTTCATTGCAACTGTTCTTCCTAAGGAAAGGCAGGGGATTGGGGGGGGGGGCGGAGAACAAAAAAAGGCAGAGTACCAGGTACCCTGAACACAACATCTAGTGTCTATTCTGTGAGTTTGGTACACCTTATTGTAAAAGCATTAGATTTGGAAATTTTTTCAAGTCATGCAAAAACAAGTGAATGGACTATTCAACCACTTGAATATTTTTGCGTTTGATTCAAATGTGTTGAGTACTGATAAAACTGATCTAAAATGATGAAAAAATTAACCAGTAAAACTTATTACTAGTAATCACATACCGTTTTTTTCTATTTTAAAAACAAATCTCCAACCTAAATAAAATCACTTTTTTTTCTACTGAATTCTGAATTACATGATTTGTAGTGGCCTAATTGCAATATATAAATTCCAAAGAGAAGCAGATGTGAAAGAGACAACCTGAATATGATTAGGGATACATTTCTTTGAAATTTATTTTCTTTCCATGTCACCTGAGACCCTTAAGCCTCCCAACATATTAGGCTTTTATTCCCTTCAGCATCAGTAGTAAAACTCTAATGTGCATTCTTATAACCTGAGGATCTTGTTAACATTAAAATTAGTATTCTGCTGGTCTGAGGTGAGGCCTGAGATTTTGCCCTTCTGGCAGGCTGTCAATCCAGCAACTACATCCAGCCCTGGAAAACCAAGGTGCTGATCATCTGTTAGTTTTATTAAGAAAATTGTGACCAAACATCCACATATTGTGGCAGTTTTGTTATCAACATCTCTGTATCCTCTGGGGCTACACAGTTGTTCTGCATTGGCCAGAGTTCACAGCATCACAGAACTCAGCTTCCATTCTAATTTTAACAAGTGAGAATCTACCCAAATTACTTCAAGCCAGTAAGGTAATTTGTACTATCAGTTGTTGAAGTATGGATAATTGTGTTAATCAACAAAGGCAATAAAGTATAGAGCATCTAGCTTTCTTTGCTGAGAACACAAAATTTGGTTTGCATACCACATCTGAGGAACTATCTTAAGCATGGAAAACAATCAAGAATTCACTTCTTTACGTTTGTGACAATCTTAATTTTTCCTATGTAGCTCAAGTTGATTTCAAACTCATAATCCCCCTGCCTCAGGCTCCCTGGTGCTGGGGTTACAGACATAAACCACCAAGCCTGACAACAATAGCATGTTTTGTGTGTATGCTATTGTTCTGTTACAAATGTTTAATGTATTATTATAAATATATGTTACTTTTCCATTTGACTTAGCATTTTTATTTAAAAGAAAGCCTTTTGGGTAAAATAAATGCTTTTATAAAACTTCTATTTCTTCTTTTGTAAAAGAAAATAAAATTAATTTAAAGATGTCAAATATAAAATTTCATTAATTCAATGCTTTGGTGTAAATTAATTATACACAGAATGTGTACATAATAAATTTCAGCCCACATATTGCTTCTTCTGCCTTTATATTGAAATGACTTTCTATTACACTGCTCTATTAAGAAAACTTGTCTTTAAAAAAAAAACTCAGTTCTTCTTTGTCTGTGCTAATCAGAACCTTCCATTTCTATCTGATTTTTTAATTAATGCATTCTCATTTGCATGCATACAATAAAGGTTTTCAAATATGGCTAAGATCCTTTCCATAATTCTATATTTTCAGTTTTTCCTTAGAATTCAAGAACCTGACATTGTACTAGAATTGTCAAAACCAAATCCATTCAGAAATAATCCTTGGTAGGAAAAGTAATAACCAGGAAGACAGATACTACATTCAATGTGATGTTGCTCTTTTATTACTGACCCAATGAGCAGGAAGAAAAGCATCACAAAATAGTTCACACAAAGATAGCACTGATTAATTCACTAGATATAGGAGGAGTTTCATTCAAGTTTGATTGGCTCACATGAACCATTATGTGATTTCACTTAGAAATGGAGCAGTTGTATGCCTGTCCTGAACATCAAAATTGTGCCTATGTAATTACATTCCCTTTCTTACCAGAACACCCTTTTATGCTTTCTAAATGAGAAAAGTTGAAAATTATAAAAAAGAAATCCTAAAGTACTTTTACAGTATTTCCTTGAATTTATGTGCTTTACCAGCATCTTCATCCATAGTTTTTTTTTTTTTTTAAACAACAGCCTTATTCTGTATGTGTCTTGGCATTCTAATGAACATTTGTGCCATGTTCAATTATATGAATGTGTTCATTTAATTGAGAAGATTGAATAAATTGTATGCTTAACTGAATAAAGCACTTTTTCTTTTTAAAAAGCAATTTTACATTAAATACTTCAGTAAGTAACATCTTTATTGTTACTGATGTTTATATTTTATGTCAGGAACTTCCATCTTATCTGTGGGAGCAACATACTTCTTTCCAAAATAAGACAGTGCTATTAGATGAAATCAAATATAATTTCTATGCAGCATTTTCTTACATCCTGAAGAGCAAGCACATAAACAAATAAAGTCAAGCTATGCTCATAAAACCACATCCTCAAGGGATGTCTCTTAGAGGAAACACTTTTTTTTTTTTCAATCGAAACAGGATACTTAGAGCCTTCAGAGAAAAAATTGAACGTGCTGATCTTAATGTCTGAAACCACAGTCTGTCCCTGTCATTTATTGTTTTGTAAATGAACTAAAAATAAAAGATTGGTAGATTATGTGAAAGTCCGTAATTTCTGTTATTGGTCCACTAAAAGGTCCTGTGCTTACAACACTGGATGTCACTCAGCAATGCTCATGCTGTTGTAAAGGGAGCGCTTGGTGAGCTTGCTCATTTTATCATTTTATTCCTCTTTTGAATTTGAAGTAAAATAATAATCCACGATTACGAGACTTAGTTTCTTTCTGTGAGTGTACTCAGGTCCTTATGTAAAAATCCATAGAAAGCAAAGGGTTCTCATTTACCTGTCACTCTCACCAAACTCCCAGAAAACAAAGATGTTTCCACATGTGTATGTCCAAGGCTAATAATGACATAGACTGTTATTTGAATATTAATCTCTTGCCTACTCAAGAAGACATTTCTAATTCCCTCCTCTCTCTCTCTCTCTCTCTCTCTCTCTCTCTCTCCTCTCTTCTCTCTCATCCATTTCCCCCATCATCCCACTCACCCCTCTGTTGCTAGCTTTCAATCTCTCTTCTATTCTCTTCTGTATTTTTTGACTTCTACTCTACAGACCCTTTCTTGTGAGGCTCCTTTCTTTCCTTTCTGAGTGTCAACACTCCTAGTGTCTTTTGTTCTAAAAATACCGTATTGTAAGTGTCCCTATCTTTTCTTCCTTTCAAAAACAAAACTGCTTGAGAGAGCAGAGCATTGCACACCTACCCATTTCCTCACCTCTAATTCAGTCAGGAGTGGGCAGCAATTTGGCCTCTCACAACTGTTCATCAGTACCTCACTCCATTTAAAATGCTTTCTAGAAAGGTTTTTGGGAGTCCACGGCATTTGACAGAATTGATGGATCCCTCCAGAATTCATCACTCTCTGGGCTTGTCTTGTGTCCTGTATTCCCTTGTATCTCTCATCAGTCTCAAAGCAAAAATATTTCAGTAAATTATGAGTAGATGAAACAAATTCTGAGACCTAAAAGTAAAGCAAATGTAAAATCTTGTCATAGAGAAAAAAGCATCAAATTGTTGAGACCTTAAAATTATATATAAAAGCAGTCATCATCTATACTTCTAATAAACTAGATATGTAAAACTATATTCTTCAGTTATCACCATTGGGAGAATTGTTTCATTCCACCCCACAAATATTGTTGTTATTGTCTGAACTGACCACTCTGCAGGACGGGTGCTGGCCAATACCTCAGTGTTCCTATGATTATAGGGAGGGTGTGCGAGGCTGGGAGGAGCCTGAATTTTTTTGTTTCCTAAAAAAAGAGGTTTAAAAAGTACTAATTTGAGGTAACTTTTTTTAAAAAGCAAGTCATCCTTTTTGTTCTGCAAAGTTACATTCCTCAGAATTATTTAGTTTCTATCCTTACTTTGCAGAAACTCTGGAGCGCCATTCAAACAGTATGTGAGCAAGCACTGGCATGATTTAACAGATGTTTGTGATGTCTCAGTGCTGCTCACAGGGGTGAGAAAAATGAAGTATCATTGTATGAGAGTGCTAAGTTCTAATTGGCTTTGTTGTGAGGTCTGTAACAAATTTATAAAATTGACAAAGTATGAAGTATCTGTGTAAGAATATTTTTTATGAATACAAGGGTAAATGAGAGAAAAGTTATGCATGTAGCTGATGATTTGCAGGGTGGAGGCCTGAGAGTGTTGCAGTGAATCCCAGCTGGTTTCTTGGCATTATCTTTGAAAGAAGACCATACATTATCTTCATGAAGTTAGATATACTTTGAAGAATTCAAAAATTTTTTAATGAATTAGAATAGCATAGCAATATATGAAAGCAGACATGGGATTTAACACTAGAATTTCTCACAGGTCTCATACACTACTCAGAATTATATATTGTGAAAAGTTAAATTTCAGAAAAAGATAAAATTATGACTCATGCAGATATACAAACATATATATATATATATATAGTGCTTATTGTAAAACATGAGCATATCAGACAGATAAAGGAGTAGCAAAACTAGTACAATTTATTATAGAATAAAGGAGTGCTGATACGAACTTCAAATGTAACAAAGCTAGTTTTCAGTAGTTGAGAGGGGTCAGGTAATCACTACCAGGCATGGCTCAATTCACTTATCTAAGTCACCTATAGTATTCTAAAGACTGCAGTATAGTCCAAAGGGGGGAAAAACAAAAACAAAAACAAATGAACAGAGTTAGCTCCTGACAAGGCAGCAGGCTATACTAAATGCATGCTTTTTCACAAAAAAGTTAATGTAATCTTAAGTTAGCTAGCTCTGTGGAGCAGGTGTTCACTCTTTGTAGTAGAAGGAACTGAAGGTTATAAATTGATCGTGTAACTTGTTTCTATTTCTGAAGTTAATAATGGTATGATAAAAAATATAAATGATACTGACAAATGGGATTTTTTTGTAATTTCAAAAGATAATGTCAACAGGTTCTTTTGTGATTTTTTTCCCCTTCAAAGATAGCATTGCCAGTTTACCACCAGAGGTCCACTCACAAAAAACAAAAAAAAAAAAAACACGTTTATTTTCCAGGGCTCTTACTTGCAAAACGAATAGTTATTAAACATTCAAGTGACTGTTAAAGAGATAAAGACTATATTCTTCCCCCAAAAAATAGAAGCTCGTGTGTGTGTGTGTGTGTGTGTGTGCGTGTGTGTGTTTGTGTGTTTTCTTGTATGATCACACGTGCATGTGTGTGTGTGTTTGTGTGTTTTCTTGTATGACCATCACAGTTCCTTTAGGATTTCTCCCTTTGCCTTTGTTTCTGTCTTTTCCCCTGTACCTCACCTCCTTGGTTTGTTTCTGCCATCCCAACTCCAGACTGAACCTGGGTCGATTTTGCTCTTGAACATGAACTTGCCATCATTAGTTTAGATTAAAAAGAGGCAAGGAATGGACCAATAGTGCTGACCTCTTCTTACCCTTGTCTAGTTTGTTTTCTGGGACATTTGTCACTACCATGAAGTACCTACAACATCCAGTGAGGTTGAATCATATCTTTTCAAGCTCACGTTCTTCCCCAGAAACCCCAGAAACACTAGTATAATCCTACTGTAAGTGGCAGGGTTTATTGGAATAGTCAAATGCATTAAAAGATAGGAAAAAGGAAGGAAAGAAAAGGGGAGGGAAGGGAAGGGGAGGGGAAGGGAGAGGAGGAGAGGGAAGAGGAGGAGAGGGAGGAGGAGGGGAAGGAAGAGGAGGGGAGGGGAGGGGATGAAATGTATGGTTAAATTAGTCTTTCTCATTTCATGTTCAGACATCTCACACATCCTGATATATCTATTATACATGCCAAAGCCACTTACCAGGTTGCTCAGGGATTATTGGGCTCTTGGGAAATTATTATCATTGAGTCATTAGAGATTAATCAAATATGAAAGATTTAATTGGCACTTTCTGCAAATACCATCTTCAATCCAGGTCACAGCTTGGGGAGGTAGATACTTGGCACAGCAAAGAAACAAACCAGTTCAGTCAGAAGAACTAATCACAGAGCAAAATCCCACAGCCAGATCTTCACATTCTATTTTGCACTGTAATTAAATGAAAACATTTGCATTTTGAGCAACCTCATCAGGGTATTTATTGATTTTTCAGATGGAAGACAAATAGATTTTAATAGAACAACATTTTTCCAGGATCATGCTGTTTATTATATCTAATGTATAGAATCAAAATTGGGAAATGTGAATGATTGCAGGAAACAGTATCATCAAACTATTGTATCCCAATTTAAAGGCCTACTTCTATTAGTCAAGAAAACTGTCTGGATCATATAAAGATTCAGTAACAGAATCTTTCCCTATTTCTTTACATATACTTCATGAAATCAGTACTTGTGAGCTATGACAATGCAGTAACCATGTCTTTAAATAAAAGCTGACAAGGCAATATTCATTTTAGAAAACCTTTAGTCCCTTTATGTGACACCTGAAGGATAACATAGATTTCATGATCATGGCAGTCTCCAATGATCTACACTTCTGGTATTTGTGCCATGTGTCCAGCATCTCTTGAGTGTGGGCTGAACTTACTGATGCACATTTAATTAATACTTACAGAAATCATGATGACATGCCACTTCCATGGTTGGGTTACAGAGAGGCTGTAGGTTCTTTCTTATGTTCGCTCTGTCTATTGTAGTGCTTATCCACAGGACAGCAAGCTGTGCATGTTGGGAGCTAACTTATAGAGAATCCTGTCTAGTGAGAAGCTGGAGAAAAGAAGAAGCTTGTCAGCCACTTGGGAAAGAACTTGGAAGAGGATCCCTCAATTCCTGCTGAGACTTGAGATGGCAGCAGCTCTCTGGCTGACCACAACCATGGGAGAAAACCTGTCCCAGAACAGTTCAGCTGAGCAGGTCCTGGATTCCTGGCATTCAGAAACTCAGATAAAAATTAATGCTGATTATTTCTAGGCTGCTACATTCTGAGATAAATATTATGCAGCAGTAGATAACTAGCGTGGTGTCTTGTGCTGCAATAACACCTCATCTTGAATATTTGAAAAGTAGCCTGTTTTGTGTCACTGTCTCTAATGAGATGATAGATGATTAGTCAACATTAGCTAGCTGTTTTAATTATCTGGGTTAGGTTTGGAAAGTCCTTTAGTTTATTCAAAAGAATACCTCCCAAACATTTAAACTTTACTGTTACCTAGAAAGTATAAAAATCGCATCTACTTATAACTTTATATCAAATTTCTGGCATTGTTGGTAAGGAAAAGCTATGTGCTACACTAAAATGGAATCAACTCAGCTTGACATCAAATAATAATGATTTTTCTTACATTTATTTTAGGAAACAAAATCTGCCCTTATTTGCTACCATATTTGTAAGAAAATGCTTTATCTGGCTATCAGTGAGTTGGTTACTTCTGAGGTTAATTTCATCCTCTTCTGCTGTGATGTGAAACCACTTCTAGCCAACTTAGGGTCAGTGACAATTGCTGGATTGAGGTTTGCTTTCCAGAACATTTCTGCTGCCATCTTGCTTGCAGTTGCCATCTCATTCCTGATTTACCATAAGCAATCATGGAGGAAAGGTATTTGGAATCCAAGCAATATGACACTTCAAAATCTTTATGCAATAAAAATTTAAAAACTATTCAGTCATGTTATCAAATGTATTTAAATTATTTAAGTTGTTTCTTAATGCCTTCCTTATCAATCAACAGTGACTCAGCTATAACAGCCTAAAATTTCCACTGTTAATAAATCTGTGCTTCACAACTGGTTTCACATTTCTACTTATTTTCCTGTTTGTGTGGAAAATTCCAGACAAAGAAATATAATTGTGTTATAAATATATCAATATCTCAATACATGACTAAAGTAGAAAAAAGAAGTATATAAATTTCATATCCATTATACCATCTAATGAGTTTTTTCACAAAACAGTGGCACCTAGTGGTCTGTCCAAAACATCTTCCCAACTAAGTTGTCTTTGAATTGCCCACATCTGGGTTACTCCCTAGTTATGTTTCTTAATTTATACATTCAATTCTAGTGTCTCTTAATATATACATTCAAATCTTTTGTAATGATAATTTGAATTTTTATCTTCAGTTGTGTGCAAATCCTAATTCTCACAGTAATATCTTGTAACTATCTTACAGTTATTCTAATACTTATATGTACATAGTATTAAAGAGCTACTGCCACAAAATAGTTTGAATTGCTTTTACAACATCAGACAAAAGACACCTTAGAACAAAGGGCTATAAAAAGAGATTCAACTTTGGTGCAGTAAAATTTACCTTTGCTTCTCTTGCAGAACACTCATGTGAGATATTTTGTCATTGCCCAGTCGCAATAGGTTATGAATATTCTTTATTCATATTGCCCATCAGTGTGAAAACATGACCCCAATGTATTTTTATTTTGAACTTTTTGGTTTGTTTGGTTTTACACCATAGTCCACACTGACTTGGAAGTCATTATGTAGCCCACCCTGGCTCCGAGCTTGCACTGATCACCCTGCCTCAGTTTCCCTGGTGCTAGGATTACAGACATGAGCCACATGCCCAATTTTGAATTTCCTTAAATATTGTTCATTCATAGGAAGATGCTTACATTGCTTTCCCTTCCATTATTATAAACAAGAATTGTATATACTAGTTAGGTTTAGGGAAAAAAAAACATTTTTATATAAAAAATGAATGTAGGAATTGATTAAACTTTTTTTTCAAAAATCATATTTCATCTGCCCATTTTCTCTGCTTGATCTAACCTATAAAAGACAAAGCTCACTTATGTGAAATTTAAATTTGATTATCATAATCTAAAAATGTTTTAAAATAGTTATAATGAAAGTGCACTCAGAAATAAGTTGGATATGAATTATTATCTTAAATAAATTTGCAGTCATATCTACTTCCACAGTTAGTATATAAAATGGGGAATTTTAAATAATAGTCTGGATTTAGAGATTAATTATATTTTGTGTAACTTCATTGAGTTGTATAACATTATTTGAATACCATGTGTAACACATGCATTTAAATAAAATTGTGTTAAAAACTGGGTGAGGCAAAATTTGAAAAAGTTTGTGGAAGTTTTTATTTATCTAGTTATTTTTAAGTGTATGAATGTTTTGTGTGCATGCATGTAAGCAAACCACATGCATTCAATGCCCACAGAGGTCAGAAGAGGTGTCATATCAGAACTGGAGTTACAGATGGTTGTTAGCTGCCATGTGGGTGATGGGACCCAGAATCTCTGCAAGGGCAGCCAGTGCTCTTAACCACTGAGCCCTCTCTCCAGCTCCTTCTGGAAGCTTTGAGGTTATAATCAACATTTAAAAGCTTAAGATCATATGAAGGAACTTTTCAAAACTATTTTCTCAATTATTTTATATTTCATTTTGTGTGTGTATGTATGTGTGAGTGACGTGTGTAGGGGCACATGTACCATGGTGTGCATGTGGAGGTCAGAAAGCAACTTTGTGGAGTCAGTTCTCTCTTTCCACTTTTCTGTCTGCTCTGGGAATCAAATTCAGGTTCTAGGATTGTAGGAAGCACCTTTATCTGCTGAGTCATCCTACCAGCCCTGGAGGAAGTTTTGATAAAATTAGTTTCTGCAATCACCTTTAAAAATTAATATGAAAATTTCCCCATCACTATAATTTAAATGAGTATTATTTCGTTTTTACTTCTCTTACAGAAAATGATCTATAGTAAAATAAATTGCAGATCTATTAGCATTTATATGTCTTATAATTTAGAATTACTCATTTAGTTAATGCTAGACTGTAAGCCTTTTGGGGTTTAAATAACTTTGGTAGATTAATTTATTCCTTAACATCTTTAAGGCAGGTAACACCACAATTCAGTAATACCTTAAATAAAATTTAATGTCAAAGCAAGTTTTCTAACATTATTGCTATTGTAAATTTGTTTAGCTTTCATAACTAAGACACACACATATATAAAACATTTTATTCACTGACTACTAAAATGTAGAAACAGAAATGGAAGAAAAAAGCCCTTGTAGAAATTCAAACTAAAAATGTGGAAAGACATTACCTAATGATTAGACATTAAAAGTCATGCAAACTCATTTAGTCATCAGCATTCCAAACATCAGACAGATTTAAAGGAACAATTGGAATAAAATATATCAGGTAGTTTCTAATTTGGGAAATTATTTAGGAAATGACTCAGAAACTCTAGCTGTAAATATTCATAAAATGATTAGCCGGTAAGCTAATTATTATGCCTATGTGTAGATCAGAATGCCTATGTGTTTTCAGCTTTGCTACTGTTATAAGGCACAATATTAAACTCTAGTTCATCAAGAAAAGCAACAGTATCTCTGACTGACCATTTTCTCCTTTAATTAAAAAAAAAAATGACCCTAAAATATTGAAGCATAGTTGACACTCCTCTTTGAGAGAAGACATGAATTCCTTGGGTATTTAGAAGCTAGTCACCATCAACTCTGGAGGGACAGAATACGGGGGTTTCTCAGACTCTTTTCACAGATCTCCTCTGAGCTTCCTGAACTTACCTAGTGTTCATAGCTGTGGTGTTTGCAGAATCTGAGGTCTGGCCTTCCCCATTGGCTCTCTTAAGCCCAGGTGACAAAAAACACAAGTATAGGCGAAATTCTTCTCATAGGGCAAACTTTGGCCAGCGGTTGACAGGAAACATCGAAGGACAGCAGGACAATTTTTTTCTGAATCCTTCCTTCAGATGAGCTGTTCTGCTGTCTCAGTTTTCCAGGTGCATCCAATAATAATGGTCTACACAGTAGCATCCCCTAACATTTCCTTCCAACCTTCTTTGCCTCACTTTCATTTTCTCTCTCTCCGGCACATTGAGCATTTGAGATATGCTCTCAGTACATGAACATAAAGATTCTCTGCCCCTAAAGAATGAAAATTAAGCAAGATTCTTTAAATTTAAGCTATATATGGAAAATTTTATATCGCCAACATAATTCACAAAAGTATGAAATCCTTATTTAGAGAGGAAAATTGGGAGAAATGCTTGTCTTGGTCACAGGGTGGAGAGATATTAGGAGTTCAGCTTTGGTTATTTAAAGTAGAGGTGGCTGTTAGACATTCAAATAGACATGTATAAGGAAGGTAGTTGATTATGTGAGTGTGGCTTTTGAAAGAGAGTTCCTAGATGGAGATACTGCATAGAGATGTCATACTGTACCATGAGGTTTGATAGATTCCCTAAAACTGAATGCTGAGGTGGTAAATTGTCCCAAAGGATGAATCCCTTTAATTCCTAGTTTCAAAACCCCAGTAAAAAGGGATAGGAAAAGAGACTGTCCAAAAAGGTTTGGGGAAAGAGAAAAAGAAAGAGGGTGTCCCGACCCGCAGGACAGTCAACGTGGGTTTCTGGAGGGAGGAGAGGGGACGGAAAGGGACAAGGGATGCGAAGAATGGAGACAAGACAGGCTTTCTGATCAAGTCTCATTTAATGAACATCCACACAAAGTTTTTATAGGGAGGAGAGGGGGAAGTTGGCAGGGAAAAATCCATTGAAGTAGAGCAACTTAATTAACAGAATGATTATCACAATAACACCACACCAATTGATCACAGAGTAAATTCCATAGTAACACCACAATTCTATATAGCAAGTTATAAATCAATTAAGAGGTTACACTTGTATGATTACAGAGTAATACCAAAGTTTCTTAGCAATTACATGAGAAAATGAGGGAGTCTCTCAAGCATTAAGTGCCCAGGTTAGAACAACATGTTTGTGAGAGGCTTTCAAGTATAGTCATCTGGTTAATCTCAAACCAGGCCAGCCTTGATGTCTGAAAAACAGCTTTGCCAGAAATCAGGTCTTGCTATTTCCTGGGGTAGGGGCCTACGGCTCCCGACAAGAGGGGGGTATTTTAACAGGGAAAATGTCAGTAAATGTGTTCAGTGGTGTTGAAGGGGGAAAGCAAGGACCTAGAATACAGAATTCACACTGAATATTGAAATGTGATTGATTTAATAGAAGTGTATTTTGTGAAGTCAACGTGGTAAAAGTTGATTAGAATATTCAAGAGACTAGAAGGAGGAAAAGTGGGTGTATAGACACATCATTCATGGGATTTGGTTTAAAGAAAAAGAGATGTGAAGCAGCAAGAGGCAATGAAGTGACAGAAAGGATGCTTTTGCAGCAATGTTTCTTAAAGAAAAATAGTGTCACATGCTAAAGAAATGATTCAGAAGAGGAAGTAAAATGAGAATGAAAAGGGGGTTGAGATTATTTGAGAAATATCCTTAGGGTTCATTTAGTGGACAATTAAAAACAGGCTCCTTGTAGCACATCAGAAAACCTACTCTACCCACAGCAACAGGAAAGAAGGCAAAGATGGAGATACTTTGAGGCTTTAGGCTCACAGTTTTTGATTGCTTTTTTTTTTTCCATTTAATGGAATAAGAAGTCAGATAATTAGCTGAAATTAAGGATGGAAAAGGAACGTGTGAAAATAAAGCGGAGAAGGAGAAGTATTGTTTGTGTGAGTGAATGAACGGTAAATGTATTTAAAAGACAGTCGCCATCAGCATCAAGGAGGGCTTGGGTTAATGATCGTGCATTGACCATAAGTGAGACAGTAAGTGTGTCTATAATTTTTTCTCCAGTTAGGCTCAGCTCTGAAATTACAGGCAAGTAGTGGCAGAGAACTGGACTAGAATTATAGATTAATTAAAGTAATAGATTAGCTAAGGTAGTAAGACCAATGAGAAAGGTATAGAGCTATTAATGATATAGACAGACAAGCAGCTGTAATTGAATATAAAGCTTAAGTTAGATAAAAGAAAAGTAAAGGTATGGGAGAGAAAGGAGAAAGTTGAGTGATTAGAAATATTGATAATGCTGAAACAAAATACTTTTGGGATTTAATATATTTGTAAAAGAAAGATTTGGGATTATCATGAAGAGAAAAAGAAAGACCAGAAAGAAGCTGTAGCTCCTGGTTTTGACAAGGTCATGATAGTGAATGACTGAGGAGGTTCAAAAGGAAACTGATCACAGAGAAAGGCTAGGAATCAAAGTCCATGAAAAAAAAGAATCATCTATACAGATACTATAATCAATAAAAGTTTGACAGAAGCAATTCTGGAGAGGATTATAATGATCAAAAACTTGACGATCAGTATTCAAGGAATGTGGTCAAATCACATGGCTTATGGATTTATGTGTGACTGCACCAAGAATTTTAAAAAAATGAGATGGTAACATAAATTTTAAAGATGAAGACTTTTAGAGAAGATGAAAGGAAATGGTTTGGAATGGGTTTAAAAAAATAGAGAACAGTGAAAAATCCTGTTACTTCTCGGGAGGCAATGCAAATAAAACCAGCCATCGTTTTGTGACAGGAATTCCCCAGAACAAAGAAAAAGAAAGGCAGTATGGTCTGTGCCTAAGTGCAAGTCCACAGTTCTGTCTGTCATGACCTTGGGGCACAGAACACCCAATCAAGATATGTGTATTGGAGGCAAAGAAACTGAACTATTCCTGGAGTATAAAAGGCTGAGTCTTACTTTATCTGTCTTTGGGTCACTGTATCAGTAAAATAAAATTTAAAAAAAAAAAAGTGCTTCCTGATTAACTTTGGGATTTTAGTTTTCTGTTTGGATTGTCTACTATATTTCTTGGGTGGCTCTATTCAGGGATCAGAGACAGTGAATTGTACCTCTTTTGTCACGGGAGTGTCAATTTCCATGGATCACTGGAATTGGCAACTCACCTGAGCACTGGTATCTGTGTGATTCATGGGAGCATGGGAGACTTGCCTTCCCAACATGCCAGAGTCTTAGACTTCAGGAGTACACAGACCCAGTGGGCATAGAAATCAGATCAGGGTAAAGCACTCATTTGGTAATAAATTTGGTTTGGAGCCAACCCCAACAGGTGGAAGCTCACCTGATAAATCCTCAAAACCCTGGAATTGCCTAAGTATGCTAATGGGAAAGAGTCAGAGGCATAATTCCGCAGTGGCTTTAGGATCCTGAGGCAAACGGTCAAAGGTGCTATATAAATGGAAAAGGACAAAGAAAGGGGAGAAGGTGGTTCGGCTAAAAGAAAAATATCCTGGCTGGGTCTTTCCATGTAAGTTTGTTAGTGATAGAAAACAGAGCATGAATGCAATGAGAGGAGGAGTGATGGCCAGACCAAGAGACCAGAGGACTAGCAGCATGCTGCTCCTGTGCTAGGCATGCAGGAACAGGAGCACAGCAGCTTCCAGTGAGACCAGGACCCAGGGGGCATGGGCAAAGACCAGGGCAATGGAGGAGAGAGTGTTGGCCTCCCTGGGAAGACCCACTTTTGTTCTGCTTGGCCAAAGGAAGCTATATTCTGAGCTTCCAACAGGCTGTACTGAGTGAATGTGCTGCTAAACCGGGTGTATACAAGGCAAAACACAGAGCCTCTGCAGCTCAGAGTTTGCACATGGGATAAAAGTCTGCCTTTGTTCTCTCAAGAGTGGATGGATGGTCAGATGGTACAATGATGTAGCTATCTATGTACAGCGATGGGTTTCTTGACTAAGAACAATTATATGTATAAAATTAATGTGGCTGGTGATTTTGTTTCTCTCTTTGATAGGGAGTTGTCCTGTTGAATTTCAACTTTGATGTTTATGTTTTAGAGAATAGGGAGTTTTTTTTATTTTTTTAATTATTCTGGCTGAAATCTTGTGCTGGCAACCATCTGCTGGAGCCAAGGTCAAAGAGTGCTGAATGTTCATCTCTGGCAGCTAGGGAAAATCAATCTTCTTTAATTAGAAGTGAAATTTTGTCAGTGTCTTATCTTCTTCCACTGTGTGTATCTCAGTTTTCCAGATCAAAATGAAAGGGGCCAATAACAAGTAGCCAAAAATATATCAAAGTTACTTATACAAGTTAAATGGTATGGTGACCAAAAACAGTAAAACTATTATATTGGCCTGACTGGCCTGGCTTTGAAGAAAAAAAAAGCTCTCCCTCTCCCCATGCTTTCATAGCCGATGGCCACCTGCAAAAAGCAAATGTTAAGGGGCTGGAGAGATGGCTCAGAGGTTAAGAAGACTGACTGTTCTTGCAGAAAACCCGGGTTTGAATCCCAGCACCCACATGGTAGCTAACAACTGTCCGTAACTCCAGTCCCAGGGGATCCGACAGCCTCGTCTGACCTCCCCGGGCATTTCACAACACGGGTGCACTTACCTACACGCAGGCAATACATGCATACACATAAAATAAAAATAATAAATAATAAATATTTTTTTAAAAGGCAAATCTTAAACCATTTGCTTTCTCTTCCCTTGGCACAGGATTAACCCTTCTTCCTTTTCTACTGAAGTTCCTTCAGAAAATCTGGAAAGTTTTAGATTGAGTGTGGAGGAGCAAAGCAAACAGAGAGGCATGGCGAGGTTAGAACCATCAAAGGCCCGCCAAGCTCTGGCCAAGGTAGTGGGCACCAGCACTGCAACTTTTCTAACTGGAACTAAGGACCTTCAATTCTAGCCAACACTGAAAGTCATGCCATGCTTGAGTGGCGCAAATGGTTCCAAGGTCACATTCTTCCCAGTTTTCTTTGTGTACTCCCAGAGCAGCAGCACCTCCTATCCTCCCCATTTCTTCCGTTCTTTTCATGGGTTCCTTTACCAGCCACAGTTTGTACCTAGAAGCCCACAAGAACTCAAAATAAAGTCCAGATCATGCCACTTGGCATTTATAATTGGTAGTAAGAAAGGTGGACTCTCTTTCCTTTAGTTGAATCCATGGAATTCCGCCCCCCCCCCATTTCTCTGATTTGCTATCTTAGGCCTGCACATCTGAGGGTAATTTATGCTTCCATTTCAGTCTAAACCCCCAGGTGTATAGAAAACCAAAAGCTTTTATTTCCCCTTTTCAACCTGTGTATGAACAATGGCAGATCTTTTGTTCTGAAAGACCAAGGCCCAGACCCCTACTACATTCAGGGGCCTTGCAAGTGAAACAGTCAAAAAGCAAGAGATAATAGGAGCCAAATGATAAGTAAAATGTAAAAATTCCATTAACTGGTTTGGCCTCTCCCCAGAACAGAGTAGACCACACTAGTTGTTCCCTGTCATAGAAAGTTATTTTCAAGAAGGCAATAGGGGGGACCCTGTTGCTTGGCCATGGATGCGTATAGAATTCCCAGTATCCACGCCAGAACCCCCACACCCTGGGACATACTAGATGCTCAGACTGGAGATGACTCTCCAGTAAAGCTGGAGAATGTGGGTAGGGAGAGGGAAATCCCACCCATGACTTCTCTATCCTTCTTCCTCCATCTTGTGGCAAGTAGGACAAACTGGTTCCAAAATTCCTTTGAAGTCACCACAACTATGTCCCCAAGCACTGAGAAAATATCAAACAAAAGGATCTGATTTTTTTTTCTACCAAGAAGTGTTCCCTCAGTACTCCTTTGGGCAAAATGAGAGATGGCGCCCCAGGAGAAGCCTTAAGTAAAGTGCTATCAAATGGTTAAAATTACTGTATAAATAAAAAGGAGAAGCACTTATTATTTTTACAAAATGGACAATGAGTTTTCCAGGTTGTCTGTCTCCATTTGTAGACATATGGAAACTAATAACAGGTATAAGTTTTCAAGCAATTTGCCACCCCCCAGTCTACCCAAGGGGAATCTCAAATTAGATAAGGGTAAAAGCAGTTACTTCTTTCAGCTTGATCCTGCTTGATCATGAGTGGGTGTCATGGACCCCATGACCTTATAAAGTTTAAAGGTAACTAAGAATGATTCTTCTAAACTAAATGTTCTGTCTCTAATAACACTCCAAAGAAAAAGACTTTGCCCTTTGTCAGTCCCTATTCCCAACACAGGATCAAGCAAATACAACTTGCCAGAGTCTGTTACTTTTGTTCCCAGCTTTATAGGCCAGCCCATCAGATCATCCTCCTTATCAGCTAGGGGAGTAAACCACTCCTCACTCCTGTGTCTCAAATGAATTCTCTTACCCTATGGGGTTCTTAAAGCCCCAAACCATGTTTTGAATGTGCTGAACAATGAAGGGGCAAATAGCAATTACTCTGCAATCAGTGTTTTCAGAGTTGACATTTGATGGTACTGTGGACAGTGGAACCTTTGCTCAACTGTAACATTTGCCTAGTGTGATACATGCATGTTGGCTCATTTGACTATACCCTTTATCCTGGCCTTAAAGTCTCCTCCTCCTCTTCTTGAAGCTAATCTCATGACTATGAGAATATTACTGGGATACTTTGAAGTCACCATTCTCTCTAGAAATCCCTGGGGAAGTTCCAAATATATTTAATAATAGAAAACTAGTAACTATAAATTTCAAACAGGCTATATTCTGATGGTCAATAATTTAAAGAAATGTAAATTAATCCAAAAATCCCTACACATTTATATTACTAACATATACCTTAAAGTTATTTCTTAACATGTCAGTTGTCATTTTTCATGTTATAGTTTGTTTTTTCATTCACAACTCCTAAATCAAGATAATGTTCTTTGACCCTAAGGAGGGTTTGAGCATCAAAAGGGGGAACGTATGTGGAAGGAACACCCCCACCCCCCTGCGCCAAAAAAAGAAAAAGAAATGCAGCATGTATCATGCCTAAGTACAAGTACACAGTTCTGCCTGTCATGAACTTGTGGCACAAAGCAACCAAGGAGGATATGAGTACTACCATTTATTGGAGATAAGGAAACTGAACTGTACTTGGGGTATACAAGGCTGAATCTTCCTTTGTTTGAGGTCCTGCTTTAGAGAAATATTAGTATCTGGGTCACCATACCTGTATAATAATAAACTGCTTCCTGCTTTGGGATTCCAGTTTTCTGTGCAATTTAAGAATATAAATAAGGTGCTATAAAAGGGAAATAGAGTTACACTATATGAAATGACAAAGTTCTTTTCAAGAGCCGTAAACCATTTAACAAAGACCTCTGTGCAAGGCATGAGAAACCTCCCTTCCATTTGGTTAGGGGAGTCTAAGACACTCTCAAAACAGTGTAGGCTATCATCATGGCACTCGGTTGCCTCATAGAACTTGAAGGTAAAACCTTATTGCTAAAGACACAACACACTTTGGACATAGGACTTGGAGTAATTGAGCTGGAACTGGTGTGGAAACCTCCTCCCTAAGAAATAGCTCTCATTGTAGGAATGACTTTTGATAATTGTACAGAATCTGAGATAATGATTTTTAGCCATGCAACCAAATAATTAGACACTGAACCATGTGCTCTTGTGAACTGACAACCTGACCATAACTCCTCAGAACCTCAATTTAATGCTCCTTCCAAAGATAGCGAATTAATGTGGGTATCCTTGAGAATTAACATATCAAAGCACTGAAAAACAGCATATTCATCTTCATTGAAAACAATAAAGTTGGAAAAGAATTGCTTGACCTTGGGTGTATGAGACATTTTAGGCCTGGGGATGA
Organism: Nannospalax galili; assembly: GCF_000622305.1. Lineage (NCBI taxonomy): Eukaryota > Metazoa > Chordata > Mammalia > Rodentia > Spalacidae > Nannospalax > Nannospalax galili. The sequence continues at coordinate 10,264,526 of NW_008335967.1, read as the reverse complement.
AAAGTCAAGATTACCTTATATGGACAGATCTAAGTTTGTTGTTCCCCAAAATTGATGCTGGAGAAACAGTTTTGAATAAAATTATGGGTGAGTCCTAGCTCAATGGCACAGTTTCAAGAGACATCTAGGGAAATGAGTATCCTCCAAATTCAGGCCCACTCTTAAAACTAAAGTTAAAAAGTCAGGCTGTTTTATTCAGTCATAATTGTGGCATGACAACAGTACATCTCATAGCATTAGAAGTTCCTTATGCAAGATGCCAAGGGAGAAAAACAATCATTAGTCCTACATAGCTATAAACCGTATGAACCACAATGACCTGCATGGAAAGATATCCCCAATGGTATATTAGTGGCACTTCTGTCTTGGGGGGTAAGCAACAGTTGTCTAATTGGAGTTAAGCCCTACTCAATGGGAGGGCATTCATGCCTGGTACGGTAAACCTATCCCAAAACCAGTGTTTAGAGTTGTCATCAAGTCTATGGGAGAGCTACTGCCACTTTCCTAAATCAATATAATTTCTGTTTTCTAAATACTTATCCTTATACCTTCTAAATACTTATCCTTATACCCTCACCTCTCATGAAAGCAGCTCCTTACTGCAAAAAAAAAAAAAAAAAAAAAAATTGAGAAAAAAACCCAAATTTTACAAAAAACAAAAAGAAAAAAAAAAAAAAAAAAAAAAGATTGTTACAAAAGTCCACAATTTGTCAAAATGCAAAGAATAAGTAATTGTAGGGTTTCCAGCCCCAACTGATACATCCACAGCACAACTCTAACACTTAAGATTCAGGAAACATCCTGGAAGAGGTGGCAGAGAGATTGTAAGAACCAGAGGATCAGGATGCCTGCTCCTAAATAGTGTCTTCTAGGCATAACAGGGAAGCTGTGTCTGTGAAATTTCAACAGTATGGTGCCCTAGATAAGACCTGCATGATAACACCAGTTGACATGCCAACATGTTTGGAGGAAATTTCACAAAATCCCACACTGGATGAAGAGCTACAAGAAACTAATGACTGCTAAGAGAGGGAGAAGGAGTTTTCTCCAGGGACAACATCCCTGATTGATCATCCAAGTCCAAGTAGTTAGCCCTAAACACATGTGCATGTACATATGACCAACACTAAATGGACTTGTATATGTGGTATATAAATAGGTATAGGGGCATGCATATGTGTGTGTATGTGTGTGTAACACAATAATAATTAAGAAAAGGTCATGAATTTGAGGATGAACACAGGACAAGCTGAAGGGAGAGGGAGAGAAATGATGTAAATAGAGTACTCTTCTATGAAATTCTCAAAATTTTTGTGTATGTATATGTGTGTGTGTGTATGTGTGTGTGTGTGTGTGTGTGTGTGTGTTTATCAGGAAAACCCAGCTTTTTTTAAAATAGAGATGACTCCAGCAAGTGTTCATGGAGGAAATTGTTGTTGACATACTATTACATCATGTTTAGCATCACAGTCAGAGAAGATGGAAAGAATGAGATTCAAGGTCAGAAAAGACAGAAGGCAGCATTAGATAGTCTAGCTAGTTTGAGTTCTTCTGGAGACTGACATTTACTGGTATAAGAGGAATCATTAATTCAGTTCTAATGTTTCTAAGGCAGATACTGCGATAGGGGTATAAGAGACAGGAGATCTGCTGAGCATGGCTAGTTGTAGACTTCCATTTTCCTTCTATCTGTGGAAGCATAGGTTTCTGAAGAATTGCATGTTACTCCTAACATATCCAGGCCCACTTGTCTTTTGACTTTTGAATCTCCCTCCTGGATATGACCTGACGTGTGCCAAATGCAGTTTGCTGTCAATAGCAAGTATAGTGTTTTATCACAGCAAGAGGAAAGTAACCCATACAGAAATTGGTGCTAGAGATTGAGTTGTTGTTGTGAAGAATCTGACCATGTTGGTTTGGGGCAAAATGTGGAAGACTTTGGAACTTTGGACTAGAAAAGTAGTTAAATATTTATTGCTTAATGGGTAATTCTAGTAGAAGCCCAGTTTAAGATGTTCCAGAGGAGAGGCAAACAAGGACTCAAACAGTAATTGGGATATTTTTACTACAAATTTGGCTGTCTTCTGCCTATGGCCTGTGAATGAAGACTCCCAGAAAAATCCCGCACCTTGAAATTCCCACAAGTTGACCAACTGATTAGCACTTCAATGACTGGAGAGTTTGGAATGTTGGGGATCCAGAGCCTATTTACAATTGTCTTGGACCCTAGTTAGCCATAAATAGCCACTACTTGCCAACTTCTGTTTCTGACTTAACATTCTTGTGGCTAACAAATGCATTAACTTAACAAAAGAAAGTTTCCCCAAATCAAAAGTCTAAAAATGTCATCAGATAACATCTGCGACCTATAGCAGAATTTCCCCCACTTTGCTCTGCCCCATTACTGAATGTATCTACTAATGTATGTTAATAGATGACTTTTTCTGTTGTTCTGCTACTATAAAAATTTCATGAAATTGTTACCACACTGGATCACTGGGGGAGGCTTTCAGAGTTCATAGCCTTGTTTCACTTGCTATCTTTCTGCTTCTGCTTCATGTGCTTGTGCAAAGATGTGAGTGCTCAACATTCTGCTCTGGCTTCCTCCTGCCATGCCTCCTCTGCCATGATGGACTCTCATTCCTCTGGAACCCATAAGCCCAAAATCTCTTCCTTCTATAAGTTGCCTTGGTCATGGTGTTTTGCCATGGGGGAAAAATATATCTAATACAGCAAGTTATTCAGAAATGGCAACCATTCCAGAACACAGGTTTTCCCCAGGACAGCTCCTGAAGGAGTCCATGGCAAGGGCACTGTACTTACAAGAAAATTGGGAGGAACTCATTTGTGACATGAAATGAGAAAGCTTTCCCTTTCCTCTGTTTCATTAAGCTATTCATTTACAGAAGTCTAGAATTTGGACACATCCTTTTATTCTTACTCTCTGGAGATATTGACTATGATTCTAGGGATGTGCAATATAATAAAATTATGACTTAGTGAAAATTAAGAACATATTTTAGAATTTAGATGTCAGGATTCATTATAATTCAAAAAGTTTGGTGGAATGCTTAGTATGTATGTCCATTGGAGGAAATTTTCAGTTTTGAAGCTGGTGTTATATACTTTGCCATACCAGTGATAGAACTGCAAGCTGGAACACACTGAAAGAATTTACAGTTTAACAGAATAGTTTCATACTCACTGTGACATGATGGAGGTGTGTTTAAGAATTATGAGTTGGAAAGGTGGTGTAAATAACAACATTTAGCTTATTTTATTTGAAATTTTTAAAAACTTGTCAAGTGTGTGTGTGCATGTGGTAGTCAGAGGACAACTTGGAGGAGTAGATCTCTTCTTCCACCACGTGGGTTCTGTGGACCAAAGTCAGGTTTTCAGGCTTGGTGGCAAACCCCCTGATGCACTGAGCCATCTTCTTGCCAGCCCTTATTTGAATCTTGACAATAATTATTCTTATTTTCTATCAGAGTTCATTTGAAGACCTGTCTCTTTCAAAGTCATTGGTTTTCTATTACGAGCAATTATTTACATAACTGTGTAACAGGTATGTGTTTACATAACAGATGTATCATTCTGTCTCTGCCTCCCAGGAGCTGGGATTACAGGTGGCCCACCATGTCAATCAGGAATTTTTATGTGGGTGATGGGGATCTGAATTATCACTTGTCATTTTTGCACAGTAAGCATTTTATCCCATGAGCCATCTCCCCAGACCTAATTTTATATGTTTTATAAGCTATTTTTTTTATTCCTGTTGAAAATGTATTTTACATACTAAATTCCAACAACTATTAGGAAGATTCTGCCTTTTATTCCTTCAACCAGTCTGTTTATAATAGTACCATACTCTGTGAGTGACTATAGCACAAGTTTGCCTTTTGATTCATCCATTGTGATGGCTAATCTTGGTTGTCAACCTCACATACCTAGAAAGAGGGAAACTCAATTGAAGAATTTCCTCTATCAGATTGGTCTGTGGGGGTAATTTCTTAATTGCTAATTGATGTAGGAAGGCCAGGCTCACTGTGAGTGCTACCATCCTTTGTCTGGTGGGTCTAGGCTGTATAAGAAAGATAGCTGAAGGCTGGAGAGATGGCTCAGCAGTTGCTCTTGCAGAGGACCCGGGTTCTATCCCTAGCACCCACATGTCAGCTAACAACTGTCTATAACTCCAGTTCCAGGGGATCAGAAGCCCTCTTCTGACCTCTGAGGGCATTGCACGACAAGAGTGCACTTACATACATGCAGGCAATGCATTCATACACAGAAAATAAAAAATAATAATTAAAAAAAGAAAGATAGCTGAGTTTTTCCTTAAGAGCAATCCAGCTGTCCTCCATAGTTTCTGCTTCAAGCTCCTCCCCTGAGTTCCTGCCATGGCTTTCCCCTATGATGGATTGTAATCTGAAAACTGAAAGAATTCCATTCCTCTCCAAGTTGGATTTGGTCAGTGTTTTGTCATAGCAACAAAGAAGCAAACTAGAAATCCATTAAACAAATATTAATTACATAATATGTGCTTGGTATAATATTTAGAAAAATTTTATAATGGATTTATAAATTATAAATAATGATGAATGAACCTACATAGAGATAGAATAAGCCTACAATAAATTGAATAATCTATAATAATCTGTATAATCTACAAATAGAATAAGCCTACAATAGACCTATATGTTCCCAAGTCTCAGGAAGCTTTAGTGAATTCCAGGAATTAGCAAACATTTCTGTATACAGCCAAATAGTAAGTATTTCAGGCTTTAGAATCATCATTCAGAAGTAACAACCACTCCATTTTCCCCTTGTGTTTTAAAACAGCAAGATCATGTAAAAATGAACACCATAGCTTTCTTCTGATAAAACATATTTTCTAAAACAAGCAGTGGATAGATTTGGGTAGGTCGACTATATATCTTCTAGTAGGCAATGCAGTTATTTGCATAATGAATTACCAGATAGTCGTGAAGCAGTGTTTTGAAAGTGAGAATTGAGTGGTGGAGATGGTTGTTAGAATGATTGCCTATCCTATGGGAAGTCCTGGATTTGACAACCATATGATGACACATGACAGTGTTCGCAGCACCAGGGGAGTGGAGGCAGGCAGATTAGGATTTTAAGGTTATCATTCACTTATTTATGAGCTTGAGACAAACCAAGGCTACATTAGACCCTGATGAAAGAGAGAGAGCAAGAGAGAGGAAGAGAGAGAGCGAGAGTGAGAGAGCAAGAGAGAGCAAGAGAGAGAGGGAGAGCGAAATCTCGAGAGAACAAGAGAACACACAACAAAGCAAGGAGGAAATGTAAGGGATTCTTCACTACATTCTTACCCGGCCCTAGGGGGTTATGGTAGTGACATGAAGCCTGCTTTGCCTCACACAGTTCAAGTTCCTGCCTGCCATCTCAGTACAATAATGGGGGACCCCCCCCTATTTCACTCCTTGAAGTTTCCCAGATTGGATACAAGCTGTAGTGTCACCCTAAGTTTAGGAGCTAAAGTAGAAATCCACTTTTTTTCCTATGCTGGAAACAGAAATTTCTTAATAAGAAAGATAAACAGCTTTTGATTAAAAAAAAAAAACCTACAGCAGGAAAATATAGTGGACATAGAAGTGTTTCTTTATTACAAAATCTTCCAGAGGGCATAACACAGATGAAGGAAAACCAATATTTTATTTAAATGTGTGTATTAAAAAGGAAGGAAAGAATGAAAGAACAAAATACAGACACATGAACTAAAAAGAATGATTTTATGGGAAAGGAATTGAAAATAAACTGTTTAAATCAATATTCAAGCTATCTGTTGACAGCTTGTTCTCTATAAAGATGTAGCCCAACACTTGCTCATTCCTATTAGGAAGGGAGGCAAGTGGATTTTTCAGGAAGTCATTCACAGAGGAAGTAGTAATTTAATAAAAGCATCTATTCTAAGAATATTTACATTCTTCTCTTCTAAACAGCAGGTTTTCAGAAATAGCTAAGATTGAGATAAACATTTAAATTTAGAATGTTTAACCTGACCAGACCTTTAAAGCCACAGTCATTATAAATCCTTCCTCTGGATTTTTCTCTGTGTCTGCTGCCTCTCCTCTTCTCAGAGAAAGCAAATATCTTGTTGGTGGTGTTTTTCTCTCATTCCTAAGGGAAGAGTGCTTACTGTACCTTCTAGGCTGTCCACTGATGCTGCAAAATGACATGTCCAGTCATCCCTTGCTATCCACAGTGGAATGGTTCCAGGATACCTGCAGATACAAAAATCTAAGGGTACACAAGTCTCTTGTATAAAACAGTATAGTATTTGCATGTAATCTATCTATCATCTATCTATCTATCATCTATCATCTATCTATCTATCTATCTATCTATCTATCTATATCTATCATCCATGATCTCTCTCTTGTGTGGATGCAAACTATATCATCTATCATCTATCTATCTACCTACCTACCTATCATCTATCTATCTATCTATCTATCTAACTATCTATTCCTTAGATTATGCCTAATTACTTATAATACCTAATCCAATGTGAATGCTAAATTTGTTATATACACATATATGTGGTTGTTATGCTATATTGTTTAGGCAATACTAACAAAAACTAAAGGTTTGTTCAGTACAGATGCATTTTCCTCTAATATTTTCAATATGAAATTTGTTGAATCCAGGGTTGAAGACCTCATGGATATGGAGGGTTTGTCTATACTTGAAAATAGACTTTCTATGGAGAGGGTGATGAATTACATTTCACGGAGAATCCAAGCAGCATATTCATATAATATGGTTGCATGAAATCAGCAAATGTAAGACTTTAAAAACTGACACTCACGTTCCTCTAACACTTGCCTGGTCATTTCTGGGCTCTAGCTAAATGACCATGGAACTTATGGACTGTGTTTATGTATTTCATAGGCACCTGCAACTGCAGTTGATCAATTGTGAGCCTCACAGTCCCACACAGAATTTTCAGGAGGACTCCCACTGCCCCTGTGTTGGTTTATCCAGCCTTATGACATACCCCAAAAATACAGACCAAAGGATATGCAGTAATGTGAAGGTATTTTTCAGGAAAATGAAGGAATATATTAATAAAAGAAGGATGATCCAAGGCCTGCTGTAGAATAGGGAGTCTCCTTGGCTGATGTCATAGATTTATTGTGAAAAATTATATCCAGTTATTGAGGCAAGAGGGGTAAATGGTCATTATGAGACTCTAATAGAATTACATGGGAAATTAAATAGGGAAATATTATAATCAAATGTAGCATCTTTTAAGTATGTTTTGAATTATATTTTGACTAAAATAGAAATATATGGAAAATAGATAGATGTATGGTACTTCGTAGTAATATTGTCAGTATGTTAATGATTTAGGAAGTAGTTTCACTAGATAGCTTTCAGGATACTTTGTTTCTTACAACATTGTACATCTACAGTAAATTAAGGAGTGCATAGAGTATTCCATTTACAAGCTTAGGTTCAACAGTATGAAATATGCCTTAATGAAAAATTTAAGGAATGTATGTAAAGCCTTTGAATCCACTGAGTCCTCCATTTGCAAGTCTGTTATCAAAAGTATGAAATCTGCCTTAATTAAAAATTTAGGAAAATATGTAAAGCCTTCTGGAAAACTTTACACATTAAAATTTAAAGTTTATTCATTTTATTTATTTTTATTCTTTGTTTCTTTTGAAACAGGGTCTCGCTGTGTAACCCTGGCCTAGAACTTGTTATATAGACCAGGATGGCCACAAATTTGTGAGCCTCTTACCTCTCAAGCACTAGGATTACAGTCCTGTGCTGCCAGGCTTGATTTAGAATAGAAAATTTAAAGGCAAAATATCATTCATGTTGGGTTCTACATTCATATTCTATAATGCTAATGCTTAACATTTTCCAATTCAAATGTTTGAAGTGCGATAATAGATTTTAAATGATTGATGTGCGTAATTTTCAATGATGTGTTTGATATTTTCAGGGTACTATTTATTCCTCACAATCAAGTGATGTGTATGGGTGGTTATTTGTACAATTCTTTCACACTGAATGGAAGAATAGAGCCCTTTGTATTCATGGAGATATTTGGAAGCCTGGTCTAAAGATACAAAATTGCTCTCAGAAAATACTGAGAGAAAACAGGCTGCATTGTTCTTCCTTGAAGAGCACAAAAGGCAATCAAACCCAAGCACTAGAATATGGTAATTATTGAGAATGTTGATAGGACCCTTAAGAGTTAGCCAAGAAACATAAATGCTTTCCTATGGAGGAATTTTTTTGATAAATATGTTACAAGGTTGGAGAGGTGGTGGTAGTAGCAACTTAGGTTTCCTCCTTTGCACCAGACAATTCATCTTTGTAATCTACCAAATCTTATTTCTTGATTTACTGTATGCAAACAGGGAGATTCTAACTGATTACTGGAGATATAACAAATAGACATGACAAAAGGGAAGAAAGAGAGAAGGAACAGCTAAAATGAAGATAATAAAGGTGATATTTACAGAAGCACTCTGACACGTCAGGATTTGAAGAAGCAGAAATCCAGACATTCAGTTTAATTTACCGAGCAGCCTCCAACAAGGAAAATGAATTCAAGACTCAGGGAAAAATGCACTCACTGTTAATTCCCTTGTACCTGCTCTCTCTGCAACTGCTTGGAGATTGGATAGGTAAGATCCTTTTAATTCATGTTTTTTTTTAAATTATTTAATAACCATATAATTAGCAGAAGCATTTTATTACAACAGCATTGACATATTTAATAACAATTTCCAGAGCTAAGATGCTTCTCTTTCAAAATTGGCTGTAAATTTTTAGGTTTACAGTTGAATTGATACAGATATACAGTATTGTTTAATTCATGTTTTTTAACCTGAAAATGAACTTCTCTCTGCTGCTTTTCAGATACTGATAGCCAAGTCTGTAAGCCAAAGCTTGGTATGCTATATTTTAAAGGAATGCAAAAGAAGGAAAGTAAAAATTATTGCTAACTTTAATGCTAACAATATTAACATTCCTTCAGTGGTAACTTTAATGAATAGACAATCACATTAGAATGAATAATCCCAGTTCTAGAGTGGAAGATACTTTGCTGGCTTACAAAATACACTTTCTCTGGCTTAAAATGATAAATTTTTGTTGACACTTACTGTAAAGAATATCAAGGAATATCATCACTGAATTGTAAAATGTGGCTGAATCTTTTTATCTTTATAGCTTTCTATTTTTAACAAAATGAAAACATTTATGATTTGTTTTATAGTATTGAATCCTCTATAACCTCCCTCTTCAGGTCAGTAGAATAATGAATTTTACTTATGTCATACTTGTAGAAAACCTCAGAAGATTCCATATTTTCTTTTAAAAATAAAAAATAAAACATGCATTAGCTTAAACCACCTACTTCACACTGTCTACTAATTAGGATTACTAATAGATAATATGACAAATAAAATGTATTACTGCTATATACTATAAGTATTAAGAAATGTATTAGGCTCGGACATATGTACACTTATAACAAGCATACTGAGCTGCCCTATTTCAGTGGTTGAAAATGTAACAAGTTTATTATAGAACCTCCCACAGGTACTGTAAATTTATTCAGTAGGATCATGTTCTCCATTCTATCCCAGGCATATTAAAGGCCACTGAGAATGGACCTTTACCTAATAGAATGGAATTGAATCTACATCTAGCTCTGGGTGGAAACATGGCATTCTGCTCTGCTCCAAAGATTAGAACATTATACACCATTGTCCCCTTTCTTAAGCGTTAATCTAGATGAGCCTGTCATTCACCTGGCAGATCCCCTCTCAGGAATGCTGACTCACTTAATTCCATGATAAAGAGATTGGAGGAATAATTATACCCTTAGTGAGATACTCTACTTTTCTGTCCCAGACACTCCACCCTCTGTGCAGTCCCTTTGAAGCTGCTGCCATGCAGCCCAGGACACATGCTTTTCTCAGTCCTAACTCAGAAAAGCATGAAGTTTCATTGATCTTCTTTTCTATCTCTTTCAGATACTGGCCCCAGCCTGGCATGCTTGCCCTCCACTTTGGGCTTTCTTATCCTTTCTCTGAAGCTATCAGCCTGTCACCACGTGACTGCTTACTGACCTCCGTTGTTGGAGATGTTGGCCTAACTCAAGAGGCACGGCTTTCGCTCTTCCTCTTCTACATTTCTTTCTTCCTGGTGTTTACCAAGATTTATAGCTTACTTTCCCTGCTGCTTTTTCCTCATACTCTAATAAAAATTGTTCTAGAGCTTTCTACTGAATCCAAAATGAGCAATTCTGCCTGGAGGCTATAAAAACGGATGTGATTGAAACTGAGGGAAGGCACCTGGACACCTGGGTGGGCAAAGTGGACTGACCAGCTTATCGACTCCCCCATGCCTCTCATTTTAGTTTCTGCCTTAAATAGACTAGCAGCTTGTTGGCACCCCATTTCTGGAGGCCATTCCTACTGTAAAGGAGCTCCTCTGTCTCTGGCCCTCTTCAGCTTCCACCAATGAATTTATAATAAACCTCTCTAAAATTCACCTTCTGGGGTCTGTGAATTTCATTCTTAAAATTCATGAGACAAAAACTTGAAAGTCACTGGCTCAGGAAGGCTTTGGTGACTTTTTGGTTTGGCAAGACCCTACCTCACAAGCAAAGTTTATCAAGAGTGGAGAAAGGTTCTGTCACTGTCAAAGACACTCTAATATTCCTATATTAGCCAAATTTCTTAGGGGAGTTCCTGGGCAGCAGTGAAAAAGGCAGAGGTCTTACATATAAAGGAAGGAATGTATGACCTTGGGGATGTAGGGAAGTAGGAATGGGGCACTCATTTAATATACAACATAAGGGGTTTGCAGTCTGTTATCCTAAAGCATGTATGCAAATTTGCTTTCATAGCACAGACCTGAGCAGTTTCTGGTCTGGGATCTAACAATCTCAAAGACAAATAATGCTCATCAGATGTAGGTTGGACTAAATCACTATCAGCAGATAAAGAGTACAGATGATCTACAGGTACATGTGGATTTGAAGCATCTCATTTTAAATTAGTTCATCAATGATCAAGACTTGTAAGAATAGTGAATAGGGGTTTACTTTCTTTTGTTACATTTTTAATGAGTTTTGAGAGTTTCATAGACTGTATCTTGTTCACATTCAGACCTCATTCCCATCTCCTCTCAGATTGACCTGCACCTCCCTACCCACCCTCACTTCATATCATATATTATTTTTTAGGATCTATCAATTCTAAATTTTGTTCCCCAAATGCTCTTGGGTGTGGGTCCATCCTCTGGAGCTTGATCAACCTACACTTACCCAGCATCACAGCCTTAAAGAAAACTGACTCTCATCCAGCAGGTATTAATTGCTAAAAGTTTCTCAGCACCACACTTGAGTTTCCTCCCATTGAGTGGGCTTTTAGTACAATTAGGTAGCTGTCGATTGTCCCCAAACTAAAATTGCCACTACTGCAAGAATGATGTATGCTGTGCTGGCCACTGATGTGGTTATTTGGTTTTGAAGCTGGTCATCCACTGATGTTTTCCCTTGGCACCTTCATAGCGCTCTCCAAAGCTATGAAAGTTAGCCTTCAGCGGAAGCAGTTTCAGGTCAGTTGTAGCTCTATTGCTCCAAATCCTATGTGTGCACTGAAGACAGTATTATCAAGTGAGAAATGGGGAAAATGGGGATACTTTAAATGGGTAAAACATGGTGGAAGGGTTAGACAGTGAGAGAGAGAGAGAGAGAGAGAGAGAGAGAGAGAATGCCTAGCTAGTTTAAAAACCCCAGAGGAAATCATAATAATCCAATAACCTACTGACAAATTACATAGACATTATCACTACATGAGTCCATGTGTATAGTTAAAGGCTACATAACAAGAAATAGTGCCAGACAGGAGATACCATCCTTTGAGTAGTTGGCCAGGGTGGTCCAAGAGACTCCCAAAATTACTCAGGCTATTGCCACAGCCCTTGATGGCCTCCCAGAACTTGAAGGTGACCCTATTGCCAAAGATAGAACATCAATTCTGTTTTCCTTAACAACTGAATAATTTTTCATTTTTTAAATGTACCATATTTCATTATCAATTAATTGATGGACATCTAGGTTGTTTCCATTTCCTGGGTAGTTGGAATAGAAGAATCAATGAATTTTGATGACTAGTTATCTCTGTAGTGGGATATAGAGTTCTTTGAATGTATGCCCAAGAGTAATATTCCTGGATCACATGGGAAATCTTTTTCTAGGTCTTTAAGGAAACTCCACACTGATTTCCATAGTGGCTGTACCAGTTTGCACTTCTAATAGCAGTGAATAAATGTTTCTCTTTCCCCACATCCTCACCAGCATTTCTCATCATTTGTTTTTGAATTTTTGACTGGGGTAGGATGAAATCTCAAAGTAGTTTTAATTTGCCTTTCCCCAATGGCTAGAGATTTTAAAATTTTTTAAAGTATTTCTCAAACATTTTCATTTCATCTTTTGATAATTTTCTGTTTAGTTCATTACCCCCAATTAATGGGTTGTTTGGTTTTATTTCATGTTTAATTTGGGGGGTTCTCTGTATATGCTAGATACTAACTTTGTGCCAGATGTATAGCTGGTAAAGACTTTTTCTCATTTTGTAGGCTGCCTCTTCACTTGAATGATGGTGTCCTTTGCTACAGAGAGACTTTTTAGTTTCAACAAATTTGTCAATTGTTGGTCTTAATGCCTTCACTATTGGGGTCCTGTCAGAATGTCCTTTCCTGTGCCTATAAGTTCCAGTGTATTTCCTACTTTCTTTTCTATCAGAAACAAGATATCAGGTCTTATGTCGAGTTCCTTGATCCATTTAGAGTTTATGTTTGTGCAGGGTGAGAAATAAGGATCTAGTCTACATGTAGCTATACAGTTTGATCTTCATTTGTTTGAGTTTTTTTTTATTTTTGGTTTAAGTCACTTTCTTTCAGCAGAGGTGTTTATAATGTTCAGGATGGGCCTAGTTCATATCAGGGTTAGGATGTCAATTTCCTTTGGATATCTGTTAACTAAGGCTACAGCCTCTACCCTAGATCTTCTGCTTGATAGCTACAATCTGGTATCTAAAGTGGTTTGGTCAGGGATCTTAGAATAGGTTTCTCCTGGCCATGTGGACTGATCCTCAGTCTTAAGACTAGATGGAACAATTGGAGAGTCCTATTCAGGTAGCTGGCAGGTTTGGGTGAGCTCTGAAGGAGGGGAGGAGCCAGGATCTCCTGGCAGTTAGAAAAGTTGCTAGTGAGGATTAGACTGGGATCTGGGGAATCGCAAAGGGAAAGGACGGGGCCACAGGGAGGTGTTGGTCCCTGGAAAACAGTGTCAGGACGTTGAGGTGATGGTTGCAGGGCACAGTCCAACTGACTAGGTCTTCTAGACCAGGTGGGCCTATGGGAGATTCCCTGGTAATAACTGGGCTGTATTTGAGCAATCCCAAAGTGAGGGAACAGATTGCCTTTTTATTCTCAAACATGATATATCATTAAAAGGTCACTTTTAAAAACAAAGTAAGACACTTCCCCAAAAGATATTTCATCAAAGTGCAAAAACATATAGTAAATTTTTCAAATCTTAATTCTTCCAGTTCAAATTTGTCAAGTAGGTCACTAGTACTGTTGAATGCTACAGAAAACTGTATCATTCAAGGCTTGAATTCCTTTCCTTTCATTCTTGTTAGTGACTAAAGTGTTCAATGAAATTTTGAGTGAAGAGCTTGTGAGGCAATATTGTGGAAAGAGGCTCTGTGATGCATACCTGGTGACCTGAGGCCAGTCCCAGATCCTATAATGTGGCATGGGGGAATCAGTGGTCTTCTGATCTCCACACATGCTGTGACATACATGTATGCACATGCACACACACACACACACATACACACACTAAATAATACATTTAAAAATTTTTATTATTTTTTTTGTTTTATGTGTATGAGTGTATTGCCTGTGCCATGCAATGCTCATGGAGGACAGAAGAGGCCATTGGGACCCCTGGAACTGGAGTTACAGACAGTTGTTAGCTGCTATGTGGTTGCTTGGATTTGAACCCAGGTCTTCTGCAACAACAACCAGTGTTCTTAACCACTGAACCATCTCTCCAGCTCCCCCCTTTCTTTCTTTTTTTTCTTTCTTTTTTAGTAATACATTTTTTAAAAAGTCTGAAAAACAAACCAATTTCAAATTTCTATCAATTAAAGTTCAGTCACTTGGACTGTGAGTGACTTAGCCCTGGGTCATACATCTTTAATGCAACCTCTATATCTAAGGCTCACAGAACATAACAGAAGAGGAGACAGAAAGAATGCAAGAGTCAGAGGTCCTAGACCCCTATTGCTAGTTAATGTGTTCTAGATATTACAGGGAAGCTGCACCAATGAAATCTCCACAGCATGATAGTTTAATGAAATCTGCATAAAAACAAAATCAGCTGAAATGCCAAGGTTGCAGGGGTGGGAATGTCACAAGGTCCTACATCAAGATGAAGAGCTACATGAAACCAGTGGGTACTGAAGGAGGTAGAATAAGTTTTCTCCAGGGACTAACTCCCTGAGTGGCTATCTAATCCCCAAAGCACAGCCCTATGTACAGGTACACACATATACACAAGCGCCACTAAGTGGATTCGTGTGTGTGTGTGTATGTTGATAAATGAATGCACGTATGTAACAATATCAATTAAAGAAGAAGATAATAATTTGAGAGGGAGTGGGGAGAACATGGAACATGGGGAAGAATTGGAGGGGGACTGGGAGGAATGGAAATAATGAAAAGACAATGCTCATACATAAAATTCACAAAAAAATTAAAATAGTTCAGCCACTTAATAGCTTTGGGGCTAGGCCAATATTTTAACCAATTAAAAGTTCAATTTTTTCATCTATAAATATGTAATATGCTACTACTTTTAATGGTAGGGTACTTATGAGAAATAAATGTTCAGCACATGGTAAGTGGTCTATAGTTACAGCTGTTATTTTTAATAAATGGTGTAACTGATTAGATGAGATTCAAAAATCACAAGAAACAATTAGGAAGAGAAACTGGTGATGGGAAAATGTTGTAGGAATAAGTAAAATGATTTACTCATATTGAAGAAATTGTATGCAGAACGTCTTTTACTCAGGTGAGGGGAGCCACAACCATCACTCTGAGCAAAGAAAACCATGAATGCTCTTTGTAAGAGAGTCTTAAGTAATTTTTATTATATATTATTTTCTAGTAATGCATTTATCCCTAAATATTAGTGTGCCACAGACATTAAGAGCAGTGGCTCCTCTTGCAAAGGACCCAGAATTGATTCCCAGCACCCAAATGGCAACTATCAACCGACCATAACTCCAGTTCCAGGGTATTCAGCACCCTCTTCTGACCTCCATGAGCATTGCATGGCATGGGTACACTTACCTACATGCAGGCTATTGCAGCCACTCATATATATAAAATAAAAAATAATAAAATATTTAAAAGAATGAATTTTTTGACTCAAAACAAATACATTCTCAAGTAAGTACGATTGGATTAAGTAATGGAGCCCACAAGTATTTTCACAATTTAGGTACAGGGTGACTTTGTGGAGGTAGAAAAGGGATAGAGTGACCGTGCTTTCTCCTTCACTTCAGCCAGCTGCAAAGGCCTGCTCCACTGAGTCCAACCTCACAAAGTTTGGGTTTTTAGGCATTACAATTTTAGAATTAACCTAGGGTTCTGGTGAGCTCTGTGTCTTTACCTTGGCTGGCAGAGTCAGTCTTTAAGGGATTCTGTGCAATCTTTGGTTTGCACATGCCCAAACAACCAAAACAGATTTAAATGCTGAAATTCTTGCTCACCAATAACTATAGGGAGATTAAATTTTATCTTTTCTGTGTATGTTTGTATGGTATATGCATACGTGTGTGTATGTAGGTGCACAGAGAGGCCAGATGTGAACAACTGGGTAGCTTGCTGTATCATGCATCAGCATATTCCCTTGATACAAAGTCTCTCAATGAACTTGGAGATAGCATGGCAGCCTATAGACCTCAGCTCCCCATGGCACTGGGGCTACACATACCTACACCTGCCTGGATTCTACATGGACTCTGGGCCCCTGAACCCAGGTCCTTGTGGTAAGTGCTCCTATGCACTGAAACATCTTCCCAGCCCTACTTTTGGTTTTCATAATGCAAATAAAGTTTGAACCACAGTTGAAACACTAGATCATCCAGACTCCACTGAATACCTCTTTGGGTTCTGTAATTCCAAGTTCAGTGGAAGCCATTCTGCATCCATGTTTAAGCATGGAAGAAGATAAGAGTGGTCTGTATCCCAATTCCCTATCAGCAATTTGGGTAACCTCTTCAGAGGATGGTGTGATAAGAATAGGTGGTAGGATTTGGCTAGGCAGTTAGGGTAAGAAGACCCCTCCCCCAAAAAGTAACCAGTTTCTTGGCTAGAAATCAAAATGTCCTTGGGTCTCTTAGCAGCATACTCTGTTACAAAGACAAAAAATGTCAAAAGTTTTTAGGACCTCTTATTCAATCCCTAAAAGATTTTAGGGTCACCTCTTCAGAGGGGAGAATGTTAGAATAGCAAAAAAGCACCATTAAAAAAAAAAAGAAAGAGGCCAGGTGTGGGGGACCATGCCTTTAATCCCAGCAGTTAGGAGGCAGAGTAGGGCGGAGTTTTGTGATTTCTAGGCCAACCTGGTCTACAAAGTGAATTCCAGGCCAGCTGAGGCTGCAGGGAAACACTGTCTCAAAAAAACAGGAAAAAAAAAAAAAAGAATACATGAAATTGTTCAGGAAAAAGGGATGGGGGGATATGGGGGGGGGTGGGGAGGAGGGAGGGGGCAGGGATTTGATCAAAACACCTTATATGCATGTATGAAATTCTCAATATTTTTTTAAAAAGTTAAATAAAAGGATAGAGTGGTTAAATACATATATGTATATATATGCAGCATGCATATATTTGGCCAGTAATATTTTATGAAAGGTCATAATTTTGTA
>NW_008335967.1:10243040-10247380 GCF_000622305.1 Nannospalax galili | reverse complement strand
CTTAGTTAATAGATTATATTATTTATATTTATAATAAGTTTTAGGATTATCTGAATCAGTTTTTTACTAAATTTTTGAAATTAACCATAATAAATAGCACTTAATTCAGTAAAAAAAAAAACAAAAACAAACAACAACAACAACAACAAAAATACTAAGAAAGAGAAACATACTACCAGTCAACAAGCACCAAGAAAAGATGCTTGGCCTGCACTGCAGTCAATAAAATACAAATTAAAGCTCCAATAATGTAATATTTTTTAATCTAAAATATTGGAAATGAGTAAAAATTTTGCCTGACTATAAGAAAAGTTGGCTAGAATGAAGAACAGGCATAATAATAATAATGATGATGATGATGATGATGATGATGATAATAATAATAATAATAAGCTGATCCTTTGGAAAATAATTTGAGTTTACATAGTAGAGTTAAAGTTGTGTCCCCCATGACTCCAGGCATTTTTTTAAGTGCTTGAATATTTGACTACATACCTGTGTATGTACCATGTGTGTTTTGGTACAATGCATATATATGTATGTACCGTGTGTGCCTGGTGCCCTCAGAGGCCAGAATATGGTATGAGATGCCCTGGAATTAAATTTACATATGGTTATGAACCTTCAGTGGATGCTGCAAACTGAA
This sequence comes from Nannospalax galili, assembly GCF_000622305.1. Classification (NCBI taxonomy): domain Eukaryota; kingdom Metazoa; phylum Chordata; class Mammalia; order Rodentia; family Spalacidae; genus Nannospalax; species Nannospalax galili. Next base: position 10,246,734 of record NW_008335967.1, on the reverse strand, counting down.
TATAGGTCCTCTGCAGGAACAGCAAGGGCTCTTAACCACTAAGCCATCTTTCATCTGGGTATTTATTATTAAGAAAACCTTCTATATAAGTCCGGGAAGTTTATATTAACAACAGGATTATTTATAAAAACATAGAAAAATCTTGGATTTAACCACAAGTCTGTTACAGGCAAATGGATTTGTTGTAAGATATTCACAGGCAGGAATTATATACAGTAATGAAAATGGTTGAACTATATCTAATTCATCAACATGGATAAAACTAAAAGATATTTGTTTGAAAAAAACAAAAGTATAAAATACAATATAGAATATATGTTAAATTGCTTAAGAATCAATATTAAATATCAGTTACTAATTAATATTTTTAATTAAAATTGTTAATAGCCAAATAACTGAATAGATGATATTGCAAAAGCTTTTTGAAATCACTTATTTTGAGAATGCTTTCATATAAATAACTTCCTTAGATTAAAAAAACATGATTTAAAAAAAATTCTTTATTTTTTTATTTTATGTGTATGAATGTTATGCTTGCATGTAGGTAAGTGCACCCATGTCATGCAATGCCCAGGGAGGACAGAAGAGGCTGTCAGATCCCCTGGAACTGGATTTGTGGACAGTTCTTACCTGCCATGTGGGTTCTGGGATTCGAACCCAAGTCTTCTGCAAGAACAGTGTTCTTAATCACTGAGTCATCTCTCAAGCCTCCCTCTCCAAAACAACGACAGCAACAACAACAACAAAACATGACTCTTTATAATGTATTGGATAGGCTATATTTTACAATTGTTTCTAGTTCCATTTTAAAGTCTCTCTTTAACTAGTAGATTTCAATATAATTTTTTCTCTCTTCAACTGTTATTGTTATGACAAATACTTAAAGATGAGTAGTCTGTCTTATTTTTAAAGAGGTTAACTTTGATGTTCAATGGTCATCATTTGCTTTAAAAGACGGATTTAGAATAAACCATCAGGCCTAAAATAAAACAAAAAAGCTGCATAAATTATCAATAACTGATAGAATTTCTCAAAAATGGATCTATTGGAAGGCAGCTATGCTCACCACTATACTACCAATGCCCATCTTTCATTAATAACTTTAAATATCAAGTGACTGAACTCACAGTCAAAAGACACAGACTATGTGAATGGATTAAGAGACAAAACCCATATTTTTTGTTGTCTTCAAGAAACATATCTCACTTTTAAGGACAGACACTATCTCGAAGTGAAAGGATGGAAAAAAATATATCAAGCAAATGGCACTAAGAAAAGAGCAGGTGTAGCAATTCTAATATCTGACAAAATAGACTTTAAACTAAAACTAATCAGAAGAGACAAAGAGGGCCACTTCATTCTGATATATTACAATCATGGACATATATACACCAAACTCTGGTGCACCCAACTTCATAAAAAGAATACTACAGGACTTTAAGACCTAGATTAATCCCAACTCATTAATAGTAGGCGATCTCCATTAGATAGGTCAATAGAGCAGAGAGTTAACAGAGAGACATCTGAATTAAACAATACTATATATCAAATGGACTTAACAGACATCTACCAAGTATTCCACCCAAGCACCAAAGGACATACATTGTACTCAGCACCCCATGGAACCTTCTACAAAATCGACCATATATTTGGGCACAAAACAAACCTCAACAAATACAAAATATTGAAATAATTCCATGCATTCTATCAGACCACAATACAATAAAGCTTACAATCAACACCCAAAGAAACCCTAATCACCACATAAACACATGGAGATTAAACAAGACACTCCTGAATGATGAATGGGTCAAAAGAGAAATTAAGAAAGAAATAAAAGTATTCCTGGAATTAAATGAAAAGGACAATACAACATGACAAAACCTCTGGGACACGCTGAAAACGGTCCTTAGAGGGAAGTTTATAGCTCTAAGTGCCTACATCAAAAAAATCAGAAAGAACACAAATAAATGACTTAACATTGCAACTCAACACACTTGAAAAGCAACAGTAAATGAAACCAAAACCCAGAAGACAAGAAGAAATAACAAAAATCAGGTCAGAAATTAATGAAATCAAAACAAAGAAAAGAATACAAAGAATCAACAACTCCAAGAGCTGGTTCTTTGGAAAGATAACCAAGGTGTTCATAAAAACAATACTACAGGACTTTAAGACCCACATGTTACTAAATTTGAAAATCTAAAAGAAAGGGATGGATATCTAAGGGCATGGGAACCACCAAAACTAAAACAAGAAAAGATTAACAGCTTAAACAGACCTATAACACAAAAGAAATTGAAACAGTAATACAAAACCTCCTGGTTAAAAAAAAAAACCCAGGACCAGTTGTATTTACAGCAGAATTCTATCAGACATGTAAAGAAGATCTGCATCCAATGCTACTTAAATTATTCAAAAAATAGAAATGGAGGGAGAACTTCCAAATGCCTTCTATGAAGCCAGCATCACTCTAATACCAAAGCCAGGTAAAGACACAACCAAAAAAGAAAACTATAGGCCCATATCCTTAATGAACATAGATGCAAAAATTCTCAACAAGATACTTGCAGAAAATATACAGACACACATCAAAAAGATCATCCACCATGATCAGCTCATCCACCATGATCAAGTCAGCTTTATTCCAGGGATGCAGGGATGGTTCAATATATGTAAGTCAATAAACATCATAAGTCATATAAATGGACTCAAAGACAAGAACCACATGGTCATCTCAATAGATGCAAAGAAGGCCATTGACAAAATCCAATATGCATTTATGTTCAAAGTCCTAGAGGGAATTGGACTGGAGGGAACCTATCTCAACATAATTAAAGCCATATATAACAAGCCCACAGCCAACATCATTCTAAATAGAGAAAACTGGAAGCATTCCCATTGAAATCAGGAACCAAACAAGGCTGTCCACTATCCTCGCTTCTCTTTAACATAGTGCTTGAAACTCTTGCAAGAGCAATAAGACAAGAGAAGGAAATTAAAGGAGTAATAATTGGAAAAGAAGAGATCAAATTATCCATTTTTTCAGATTATATGGTATTATCTCTAAGGAATGCCAAAAATTCCACCAGAAAACTCCTCAAAATTATTAACAAATTCAGTAAATTGGCAGGTTATAAAATCAATCTACAAAAATCAGTAGTCTTTCTATATACCAATAACAAGCAATTGGAGGAGTACAGGGAAATGCTCCCACTCACAACTGATGCAAAAAACAAAAAATAAAAATAAAATATCTCAGAGGAAACCTGCCCAAAGATCAATGAAGAGCTCTACAATGAAAATTTTAAATCTTTAAAGAAAGAAATTGAGGAAGACATCAGAAGATGGAAGGACCTCCTGTGCTCATGGATTGGAAGAATTAATATTGTGAAAATGACCATCCTACCAAAAGTCATATACAGATTCAATGGAATGCCAATCAAAAACCCCATGACATTTTTCAGAGAATCGGAAAAAAAAAACCCTAAGATTCATATGGAAGCACAAAAGACCTCAGATAGCTAAAACAACCCTGAGCACTAAGAACAATGCCCAGGGGATTAACCTACCAGATTTTAAACTATACTGCAGAGCTATAGTCATAAAAAACCACATGGTACCGACACAAAAATAGAACTGTAGATCAATGAAATAAATTGAAGACCCAAATATGAATACATGCAATTCCAGC
>NW_008335967.1:10240583-10242761 GCF_000622305.1 Nannospalax galili | reverse complement strand
CACATGGGACCTCATGAAACTAAAAAGCTTCTGTACATCAAAGGAGACAACCAAGGAAGCAAAGAGAAAACCCACAGAATGGGAGAAAATCTGAACCAGTGACACATCTGACAGAGGTTTAATAACCAGAATTTATAATGAAGTCAAAAAACAGAGAACCAAGACAAGAATCAAACCAATTAAAAGATGGGCTAAGGAGCTGAACAGAGAGTTCTCAAAAGAAGTAAAGATGGCTATGAAATATCTTAAAAGATATTCAACATCCCTAATAATTAGGGAGAATCAAATTAAAACCACCTTAAGATTCCACCTTACCCCAGTCCTAAAGGCTAGGAACAAATTATATCAAATGCTGGCCAGGATGTGGAGCCCTTTCTCCACATCCATTTGACCGCTCATTCACTGCTGGTGGGACTACAAACTCATGCAAACCCTAAGGAAAACAATGTGGAGAACTCTTAAAAAACTACAAATTAACCTACCATTTGACCCAGTTATACCACTCCATAGCATATAACCAAGGAACTCATCCTATTGCAGTGACATTTGTACATCCATGTTTTTTGCTGCTCTTTTCACAAGAGCTAAGAGTTGGAAGCCACCTATGTGTCCCTCAGCTGATGAGTGGATAATGAAAATGTGGTTCATTTATTTGATGGAATTGACATAACTACAGACACCAGGATAATGGAAAGGAAACAGGGAGGTAAAGGAAAAGAAATAACCTGAAAGAGAAAAACAGTAGGAAACAGGCCTTAATAAGGGAGATATGGATAAAAATTGAGTTAGTTTAAGGGAGGGGGGAGGGAAGGGTATACAAGGAACCTACGGCATAAAAGGAAAGAAGGAGCTCAAGAGATGTAGGACCACAGGAGAAGGGTATTAGTAAGACAGAAAGGGGGGCAATGGGGCCACCTTAAGAGGGAAAACCATGATGGAGTGATGAGACAATGTGAGATAAACAATGCCTAGCTAGCTTTGAAAACCAGTGAGAACCATATTACTCCTACAACCTACTGACAAATTATACATAGGAGATCAAGAAATATATGTCTAGGTAAGGTTTATCTAAGGTTATCTTAGGTCTTTGCCTAAGATTTATCTACATGACACACAGTAATTGAATATACCAGAGTGCTGGAACTAACCTTCTTGGGTATTTAACAGACATACTTTGAGGTCTATAATAATTTGGTCAGAGGGACCTAAAGGACAGTTTTTGCTCCTTGCCCTCCTCCAATGTTGACTAGTTTCAGGGGACTATGAGCATCTCTCAAAATGTCCTATAATGGTGGTGGGTCACCTGTCCTCTTGATCAAGGAGGCCGAGGAGACCCCACCAGATAGACTTGAGCCAGTGCCCAGTCTATAAAGAGGAGGGTCAACACAGGTATCATTTCCTCCATGCTTCCAAGCGAAGCCAACCATGGTCGAGCAGGACCTTTGACTTATCTTCACATAGGTGGAACTGGTAAAAGAAAGGAACCAGGGGCTCCTTCAAAGCCCATGTGGCCCCTGAAGAACAGATCCTTAAATGACCTTAAGAGTAAAAATAAATTGGTTTATCTGGATCAAATGTGTGGCCTTAAACACCCAAAAGGAAAGTATAATCCAAGATTAAAGGGGCCAATATAATTTCATAAGAGACCATATGTATAGCTAAAGGCTACATAGCAAGCAACAATGCCAGACAGGCAATACCTCCTTCTGAGTTGTTGGCCAGGGTGGCCAAAGGGATTCCCTCATAGTAACCCAGCATAGAACTGGGAAAATTAACAGCAGACCCCAATCTTATCCAAAGGAACACTGACAACTGAATACCACTAGATGAGGAACAGCTGACCCTCCTATAACAAAGACCCCTAGATAGGCTGACTAGATTCACCAGAAGGACAAGTAGTGGGGAATGGCTGGGGGTGCCAACAACACAGCAGACAGTAGCAGGGATATCAAAGTATAAGGGTTTTAGTGGGGGGAGGAAGGCTATGGGAGGATGCTACCTGGGAACTGGGTATATAAAAAAACATTCCTCAAAGTATAAAAGTTTTGCTCTTAATAACTAGTAGATGCGAAAAACTTTACCACTGAAATCTACCTGATGACTTTCTATCCATGCTCAGATGCTAAGGAGCTCAGAAAGTAACCGACTGTGACTAGTAATAATCAGATATATAGAGAT
>NW_008335967.1:10239570-10240528 GCF_000622305.1 Nannospalax galili | reverse complement strand
AGTAATAATCAGATATATAGAGATTAGAAACACATACACATCTTAGTGTTAGTTGTATTAAAAATGAATTTTTCTGTATGAAACTGTATTTTAATAATGAAATGGAGATCTTTTTCAAAGTTTAAAACCTCAGTTAATTTTGTCTTATAGGGTTTATATGGAGTACTCTATTGTATAACTGTATTAATTCAACTGTAAACTGTTGGGGACCCCTGTTGTGACATGCTTGCACCCCAGCAGACGTGGCTCGCAGGACCCGCCGCACCCCAGGTGTGCGCAGGAGACCGGCGCCACGCCCAGCAGCTGGTGCTCCAAGATCCCTGCGCCCCCATATCTGGCGCCCAACGTGGGGCCTCTGAACCTCGTGCCAGCTAGTAGCTGGTGCCCTCTGAAACACAGGATTTGTGAGTATATCTCCCCACCAGGAGGGCAACACAAATCTCTTCTAATTTCCTCCTTTTTTTCCGGACTAGAGTCTTCGTATGAGGACGCTAAAGACGGAAAGGCAACTGAAGCTTTCTGGTCAGGGCTACTCCCTGATGTTAGCTGAAGACCTCTCTGCCCCTTAACGACCTCTGATCGCCTGTACAGGTGTAGACAAAAGACCTCTATCTATATATCTTTCTAATATAAAAATCTGGTGACGCAGTGGCCACTTAAGAGTCATTAGGACGGCCGCCAGTTCCTTAAAGCTGCAGGAAGGCCTGTGCTGGGAGCCAAGTGGAATCTCCTGAGATTTTAATTTCAGGCACGTTCCCTTGGACACCATCACTTCACCCCACTTTTTCTATCTTAACACTGCTAGAAAAATCCCAAAAATTCTAAGAAATCTCCACGTAAGCTTTGGAGTCAACTTCTAAGGCAGACTTCCCTAGTCAGTTTCGTTATCCTGCCCCCCCCCAGGGCATTCAAACCACAGCTAAAAACAGTTAAGTGAGAATTTAAATTAACTAGCCCC
>NW_008335967.1:10221837-10234383 GCF_000622305.1 Nannospalax galili | reverse complement strand
TGTTGGGGACTCCTGCTGTTTTGGGTTATAGTCTTTCCATGTCCAGATAGCGGCATGTCAGCTCGGCGTGAATGGGAGGACTCCTCTTCTCAGCAGGGTGCCCCCCTACTCTCTTCCTGACTCATCTTTGAAGTAGCCACCACAGATACATGGCCTCTGGCATAGGAACTGCCAGGTTTTCCTGTGTGATTTTCAGACAATGGCTGGCAGCCTGGCAGGAGCCCACCACCACATGTAAATGAGGCATCCTAAAAGTACCTATCAATTAAGGCTTTTACCACTGCCCCCACAGTATAAAATATCCTGGTTTCCCCTAATTAATCGGAGCTAGATCACTAAGACTTGGAGCCGAGCTAAGTCACTGAATAAAGGGTCTGTACCACTGACTGAGCTGAGTTCTGTGTCTTACTGCCTACGATCCAGCCTTCCTGGAGAGGGCTGTCTCTTCGTAAGCCACGACTCACGGAAATCCAGCTTTCGCTGTCCTGCACCTCCCCTCGTGACCCGGCAGGTGACGGGTCCCGAAACTTAGAGAGAGAGTGCACGGTGGATTGGGATGGAACCCGACTGGGCCAGCCCTGGTAGCAGAGAGCCTCAACAATGCAGAGAAGCAGGGATCTGCCTGGGAGCGCAGCGATCAGTAGAGTTGCCAGCACCCAGTAGATGCGGAGACCCACAGCAACGCGGTGCGAGACATGCGCGCACCCCAGCAGATGCAGCCCGCAGGACCCGCCGCACCCCAGGTGCATGCAGGAGACCGGCGCCATGCCCAGCAGCTGGCACTCCGAGATCCCTGCGCCCCCATAGTAAACCTAATAATTCACAGCCAATTTTGAAAGAGAAGCATAATAGCTCTGGAAATTGTTACTGAATATGTCAAAGCTGTTGTAATGAAATACCTCTTCTAATCACTTGGTTATGAAATAAATAATTAAAAAATGTATCTATTGAAGAAATCATTTTCTTTGTGGGGAGAGGTTCCCTCAATTCCACTTTTACTTTTACTTTTGAAAAAAAAATGTTATTCATTTCCTCATTTACTTCAATATTCCTGATATTGTTGGCCTTTTAAAGTTCTTCTTTGAGACAGTTTTAATATCTGCCTGGTTCTTTCATTGATTATAAGTTAAATAACATTTTAAAGAACTCTTCATTTTTAAATATATATAGGAATCATTTTACCCTTTATGAAAATGATGTATTTGCAAGGAAGAGAACAAATGCATTTGCTTTTGACACAAGGGAGATGAAAAGTATAATTGTTAATGTATTCTATGCTACTAGTTGCAGGGTGTAGATATCAAAATACTGACAAGTTTTCTTAGATCTGTGCTGCTTTTGAAGTTATTTCTTAGTCAAAAATTTATTCTTCATCTCATCTCTTAAATGAAATTCCAAAAGACCATGCCGAATGAAGCATAGATAGCATCTTCTTTTACTTTTTCTACATAAAAAAATTCTTTTCTAGAAAAGTATGGTACATATTTCAACATCGTTGACTAAAATTCAAACTACTTTAAATAAGATACTAGTATACTTTGATATACTAATAAAGCATATGTAAAATATAATGCTCTTCTCCTTTAAACATTTAATGATGATACAAAATGTGTGGTGTGTGCTCACGTGTGCAGAGACATAAAATGCGTGGGAGACATTTTTTAAATTACTGCATTTGAAAATGCACGTGGTATCTTCTAGAGTGTCTTTAATAAACTCTTTGAGATAGATTAAACATTTCCTTACAAGTGCAATGTTACAAATATAAAACGAAATCATGTAACTACTGCATGTGTTAGGGAAAAAGCCTGCATTAGATATGGCTATAAGAAACAACTCAGGAATTTGTTTTCCCATGTGTCTTAGAACATAGTCAAAGGCCAATCAAAGTTTCTATGTGTATGCCCTTATTGTTATACTTTAATCCAGATAGTTGGAGACATTGGCTGAGATGGCAAATATTGAAGCTAATCTATGAGGCTGCTCAGTGGCTGTGCCTCAGAGAACTGTATTCAGGTTCTTTCAATTTCTTAATTTCTCCAAGTTATATCAGCATACTATTCAAGAATCTTAAGACAAATAGTATCAGAAATGGATGTGTGTGTGGCCTCATTAATATGGAGTTATACATATTCATATGTATGGAAATATGTATTTATGGAACTGGCTCATGTTTTCATGGAGGTTATTAAGTCTCAGGGTCTTCAGCTGGCAAAGTGGAAGCCCAGGACAAGCAATGGTATAGTTCTATCTGAAGAGCAGCAGGCTCAAGACCCAGGAAGAATTGATATTTCAGTTTGATTCCAAAGATAGGAAATGGTTTGGAACCCGGATAAGCACCATCACAGACAAAGGAGCTTCCTTCTTACTCAAAGAAGTGTCAGTTCATTTATTCCATTCAGGCCTTCAACTGATGGGATGAAGCCCACTCACTTTGAGGAGGACAATCCCCTTTACTCAGTCTACGGATTCTAGCACATCCAGAAACGCCCTTACAGAAACATGCAGAAATAAAATTGGATGGAATGCCTTGGCATCATAGGCCACTCAAGTTGATACAAAAAATTAGTCCTCACAGTAAATTCAGAAGGATCAGAGTCTTTTGTGCTAACACATCTACAACATTCTCCAAATTGTGCCTGTCCAGATAGACGTCTAAGAAACTTCACTTGTACCCATTGCTCCCAGTCAGAGTCTGGACCTAGGTATTTTTAATAGCCTAGGCTTGGACGTTGGGTGGGGTTTGTTGGTTAGGTATTTACGTTTAATTTTGAAAAAAGAAGATATTTATTTTTCAATTATTCTAGTGTCTCTAGTATCTGTTAGTTCAGTTGCTCTAGAGAAGTTGAAAGATAAAACTATTTCATCTGGGAAGTACGGTGATCAGAGGACAATCAGGACAGTAGAACATATACTATCAAATATGGATAAAGGTAAAAGAAAGAGAATCAGCATTTACATTGTGTTTCACATAGTATTACAAATAGTAATGCATGGGAACTTTTCACAAATTGAATTACCAATTTCACACTTACCCTATGTGGTAGGTTCCTGATTCACAGATAAAAACCTCCTAAGACCTGTAGTTGGAAATGAAACTGCAGTCTGTTTGATTTGAAACACACCAGATCTCACTACACCTATGCATCTGTCTTCTCAAACACTCTTCTGTTTTTCCAAAATATCAGGTATGCTAAAGTATTTTCTGTATTATTTCTCCTTTCATATTCATTCTACTCACTCCTTAGAATATCTCGCATATGAATGGCATGTTATCTTTAGAGTAGGTCTCTCTCTCCCTTTCTCTCTCTTTCTCTTCTCTGTGGTGTGTGTGTGTGTGTGTGTGTGTATCTTTTTGGTGAACTTTGTTTTTATGAATACATACAGAATCTGGCCTCAACTAGATTAACTGCTTTGATTAAGATTCTTGACTCACAGAATTGAACAGCAGAACAGCAGAACTTGTATCCATGGTGACTCCAGAAATGAGTCGACACCTGGCAAAGCTCACTCAGAAACATCTTGTCAGCCTCTTTAAGAAATGCACACGAAAAGAGAAACGGGACGACGAAAAATCCATTGAACAGCAACTCACATGTAATAAACAATCTAAAAAATAAAACCAAACACATATTTATTTCCTGTGTGCAAGTTACTATGGAAGCAGAGACGAACAAAATAATCCTTGCCCTCACAGGACAAGGGATTATTGATGGGAAGGAATAAATATGCATAAGAATCACAATAAAAATAGAGGCCACTATAAATCAAAGCACAAGATAAAAAGGTCCATTGACAGGAGAAATTTGAGCTGGAGCTTGAAGAAAGGAGGCTTTCCTGAGGGCGCCTTGGTTGGTAATGATATGATTAAATGCCCTGAGGTAGAGGGGAGTCAGGACTCATATGATATGCCAGTAGCCCTTTCCCAACCCACCCACTGACTCATTTAGATTTTGAAGTGAGATACTATGCAGACAAAGGAACTTCAGAAGGCTAATGACAATGGGTGTGTTTCAGTCCATCTTTTCTGATACAATAGACAAGACTACAAGTGTTAATTACTTCCTACCTTAGAAAGGTTTTCTCTGTGAGCTTCATGGATTCCTCATTCTGTGAAGCTTCTTCTGGTATGAATATTTGTCTTCAAAGGTTTGTCTATCCTGTCTTCTCCATGAGTGCCATATGTTACCACTTAGACGTTCCAGAGGCAAGTGTCACTATGCCGGAAAGTGATAGCTTATGGCAGTCCCTTCACTCTGCCTGCAAACCTGGGTTCCCTCTGGTACCCTTTTCAAGGAAACAGCATCATCATCTGACCAGTAGGTACAAGCAGAGATTCAGAAGACATCTAGACACCATCCTCCCCAAGACGGCACCAGAGCCAGGGTCTCCACATTCACTTCATTTTTACCTCCCAAGTATCTGTAGCTTGTCTTGATTTCTCCTGTTTCTTGTTTCTTCCTGTCCTGAGGACTTTGCTGGTGCCAGCATGTGTCACTTGGAATGGTCATTCCTTCCCTTCCTTCTTTCCTTTCTCTCTCTCTCTCTCTCTCTCTCTCTCTCTCTCTCTCCCTCTCTCTTCCTTTCTCTCTTTCTCTCCCTCTCTCTTCCTTTCTCTCTTTCTCTCTCTCCCTTCCTCCCTTCCTCCCTCTCACTCGCTCTCACTCACTCTTCCTTTTCCTCCCTCCCTCCCTTCCTTCCTTCGCTCTCTCTCTCTCCTTCCTCTCTTTCTCTCCCTTCCTCCCTTCCTCCCCACCCCCTTTTCTTTTGATCTGCCCTGCTCTAAAATCCTGCCCTGCCCTGAGCTGCTCTTCCTTCCCCTCTCCCTTTCTTCTCCTTTTCTCCCCCCCATTCCTCCCTTTTTTATGATAAGATCCCATGTAGCCCACATGGGCTTAGAACTGTCTATGTGCAGAAGATGACCTTGAACTTCTGATCATGCAGGAATTAAAGGCATGAGCCACTTACACCCAATTTTATTTGGTGCCAGGCAAGCACTCTACCAGCTGAGCTACATCCCCAGTCCTCATTTATAATTTTCTGCTCCATTTATCTCACAGTTAAATACCATTCTTTATACCACAACTCAAATACAAGTATCTTGAGGAAGGCTTTTATGATCCTTTAAGCTGTATTGTGTGTGTGTGTGTGTGTGTGTGTTCCTGTGTGGGTGCATATTCACAGGCATAGTGAGCTTCTGGAGGTCGAAAGACAGCCTCTGGTGTCAATTCTTAGAAACATTCCACTTTTTGCTTAACACAGGGTGTCTCATTGGTCTGGAACTTTGCCAAGTAGGCCAGGCTAGCTGGCCTTCAGGCTTCAGTGATCTGTTTGCCATGCTGCAGTCTCTGGAATTACAGGCATGTACTGTCACACTCTGCATGTTATGGGGAGACTGCGCTGGGCTCCCGGGCGTGGGATGCACTCACTCCCTGTGGATCCGCAGACTGCTCTGGGAAGCGGCGGCTCCGGGAGCGGTGGCGGGCGCCCTGCAGGCTTTCCCGGCGGCTGCTTTGGGTCCTGCCTCTGGTGTTGGCAAGAGCTGGTGGCTGCCGCAACTTCTCTGATGTTGAGAGCTTACTCTGCTACTGGAGCATTGTCCAGCCAGAATCCCGTATCTATTCCACCCGTGTACTTTTCCTCAGGATGTGAGGCTCCTGGCCAGTGAACCATGCAGGGAAGGGCAAAAGCTAGTGTGTCCATGGGTCGGTAATGGAGAGTGCTGCCCTCCAGGGGGATCAGGTCGCTGGTACACAAGACTCATGGCTCGGCTCAGTCTGTGCTTACAGCTTTATTCTCTCTGGGACCCAATCTCTGGGACCCAGTCTCTGACCCAATCTCCCACTATTAAGAGAAGGCTAGGATATTTTATACCATGGGGGTAGTGGTAAAAGCTTTGGCTGTTAGATGCTTTGTGAGACATTCTATTTACATGTGAAAGTGGATTTATGCCACACTGCTAGACTGCTGGCCGCCTGGAAAAATCACACAGGAAGGCATGGTCTGCTTAGAGCCAGAGGCCATGTTTATGTCAGGGCATTTGTGGCGGCCACTTCAAAGGGAGAGTCAGGAAAGATGTCAGGAAGACATCTTGCTATGAAAGGAGCCCGCAGCACATAACCCGAGCTGCATGAGCTGTCCGGTGTGAAGGGACTTCCACTTTGCATAACAGAGGTCTCCAACACATGTTACATGGGTTCTGGCGATCTGTATTCAGGTCCTCAAGCTGTGAGGTAAATGGTTTACTGACTGGACCATTTTCTTAGGTCTAAGTAGATTTTTTTTAGTTTGATTCTATTGTCTCATAATTCCTATAGTTTCTCTTTGTATCAGTCATCACATTTGTATTTAAAAGGTTAATTCCATTTTTTTTCTGGGGTACTAGGTTTTGAAATAAAGACCAAGCATATACTAGACAAACACTCTACCACTAAGCTATATATCTATATTGTCTATATCTCTATATTTATCATCTATCATCTATCTATCTATCTATCATCTATCTATCTGTCATCTATCTGTCTTCTATCAATCATCTATCTATCATCTATCATCTATCTAGCTATCTAACTATCTATCATTTATCTATTTCCTTTTAGTTTATTTTTATTCCTAAACAGAGCCTCACTAAGTTACTCTGGCTGGCCCTGAACAACTCCTTATGTAACCCAAACAGGTCTTGAGCTTATAATCCTTTTAAGGACCTGGGTAGCTGGTATTAGCGGTATGCACCACCATGCCCAGTGAACCATTTATTAGGCTAGTTAATTAATTTCCACCATATCATAAATTTCATGAGATCAGGAACTTTCTGTCTTATGCTAATGCATAACAGAACTTACATACATACTTGTTGAATGGCAGAATAAATCATTGAAAGAGTTAGAGGCAAGGAGGTGGAAAGGAAGCAGTAAATCAGGACTGTGCTAATGAAGAAGTAATTAGGCTGGAATAGATGGAAACATTTTATGAAATTAAGAAAAAGTTGAATTAAACATGTTTACTTTGTGGAGCCAAGTGGTTTAGGGACAGGGAGAAGCAAGGAGGACTCGTGCTGTTAGGTTGGTTGGACTTGGTCACTGGCATTTACCATGAGGTGCTCAGGGCTGAGTACAGATCAGAGAACACCAACAGGAATGGTCTGGGGGCAGCAGCAAAGGACATCGAAGAGAGAAGGAAGCCAGAGGTAGAGAAGGTGTTCATGATAAGTGATGAAGACACATTTTTTTTTCTCATAAATTCTGTAGCCTGTATAAGTTAACTATTGTGATTGATTCTTGTTTTCTTATTTTATTCAATGGCTCATGATACATTATTATCATTATTTATCATGAGGGTCAGAGTTCTCCCTTTCCACCTGTCCTGTGTGCTCTTCTGATATGTTTCATCATTCCGTGCTCATTTTCTTTCTTTTTAGTTCAAGTACAATTCAGGCTTGCTTTGCATTGTTTCCTCAGTCTTTAGATCAGTGACTTAAAAAAAAAAAAAAAAAAACAAAAAAACAAGTTGATACCTATTTACGGAGGTGATTAGAGTTAACTGAAGTTATGAATGTGGGTTCCCAATCTGGTCAGATTTGGCAACCGCATGAATCTCTCTCTTTGGGGCATATATAAAGAAAGCAGAAAGGCTATGTAATCGCATAGCAAGAAAGCAGTGGTCCAGGAGGCAGAGGCAGGCAGATCTCTGTGACTTCAAGGCCAGCCTGGTCTACATAATGACTTCCAGGCCAGCTGTGGCTACAGGGAGACACTGTCACAAAAAGATCAAAAAGAAGGAAAAACAAAACAAAACAAAAGCGTCTGTCCAATGGCTAATCAGTTTTGTTCAGTGTCCTGAACTGGGAGAAATTGATTTTTTTCATTTAAGACATTCAGTGTATAGTATCTTGTGTTATGTCAAACTGATTGAGATAATGTATGTATGGTGTACATATATTTGTCTTGTGTTTATGTATGTATATATGGGGATGGGGGAAAGAGACAGAGAGGATAGGCAGAGAGCCTGCCTTACTTAGAAGGGTGTATTCCAAGATCCACAGTGGGTACCTGAAACCTAAGCCATGAGTTAATGCTGATATTTGATACCAAATTTCAATCTAGACTTTTTATTGATTGATTATTCTGTGTCTCTGTGTAACTATGATATATTTGTGTGAGTACAAGCATATGTGTACAATAGCACACGTGTGGAGGTTAGAGGACAACTTTTGAGGGCCAATTTCTCGCCTTCCACCATGGGTTCCAGGGATGGAACTCGGGTTGTCAGACTGAGGCAGTTTAATGGCTGTCCCAGTGCACTTTCCCCCAAATTTCAATCTAACATCTTGGGATTCATTTTTGTGTTCTCCCTTTTCATAATGGTACTTCTTTGATAATGAGAGCCTTTGCTGTCGCTAACTTTAGCAATACCCCTACATCAATGTACACCTCTTTCATTGTGCCTTGCCCAGATGGTTACCTTTCACAATTCTGGATGTGACTGTGCTCACCAGGTTGATTCCCATTTGGAATTCTCCTGATTCTTCTTCCACTCTTCTACCTAGAACCAGATACTTTGCACTGTGAAAGCCCTCCTCCTATTGTTTGGGTCCCCACACTGTATCCTGCTA
The DNA here is from genome assembly GCF_000622305.1 of Nannospalax galili. NCBI lineage: Eukaryota > Metazoa > Chordata > Mammalia > Rodentia > Spalacidae > Nannospalax > Nannospalax galili. The sequence goes on along the minus strand of NW_008335967.1, from coordinate 10,225,772 downwards.
CCTCCCAGCATGGATGCATGCCTAATTATGTAAGTTTTGTCATGTTCTACACAGACCATCTACTTCCTTTTATTCTCCAATCTCTTCCCACTATCAAAATCTGCAAAACCCAGACTCACTTCGGAGTTTGTGGGCAGAACTACAGGGAAAAGGTAAACTGCATATGCTATGAAATCTCATTTTTAGAATATAGCATGGACATTTCTTAGGCCATTACATGACCTTCCACCTCACGACTTACAATAGTCCAAATTAATTTTTTTTTCAGACAGTCTTGCTAGGTAGTTCTGGCTGACATCTGCCTCTGATTCCTGAAAGCTGGAATTAAAGTTGTGGGCTACCAGGCCCAGGCAATATTTCATTTTTTAAGGCTCCTATTTTAAAACATATTTTATTATTATGTGTATGAGTATATTGCCTGCATGTATGTAGGTACATCTGTGTCCCACAATGCTTGCATAGGTCAGAAAAGGGTGTTGGATCCTCTGAAATTGGAGTCACCTATGGTTGCTTGCTACCATGTGAATGCTGGGAAACGAACCCGGGTGCTCTGCAAGAGCAGCCAGCTCTCTTAACCACTGAGCCATCTCTCCAGACCTCAAAGCTCCTATATTTATGGACTGCTTCTGCTGTGGAATGGGAATGATTGAGGACATCTGAGTAAATAAATTTGATTTTATACTGACCATTTGATCCATATTTGCTGTGTTTCATGGTTTCATTCCCTTAAGAGTAATACACAGTGAATGGCTGCACTGGATGCCCCTTCCATTCCATGGCCTCAGTTTATCCTCTCAAAATATTCAGTATATTTTTTTTTATTAGAGATTTGGTGCTTGCTGATTGTTCTGTCTGAATAAGGTGGGAAATTTGTTTTTCTGGTTAATTCTCTGAAGAATTGGTATTTAAATAGGGATTTTCTTTATATTCTTTCTATTTTGGTGGGTGGAAGCTTTAAATTAACTGGAAAAAAGACTTTATTCTTTGATTATCTTTCTCTCATTTAGTGTTCTCCTGTGGATCCCTCCAATTTTCACCTCATATAGCCACAGGTAATAACGTGCCTGGCATACAACAAGAACTTAATAAATATCTGCCTAGTGAGTTAATGAGTTGGCAGCAATGGAGGGTGTAAATGACATTTAAAAATAGCAAGCACATACGAAACGCTGTTTTAGCTTAACAAACATAATACATTCATTAAAAATGCTATCACTTTGTGGAAATAGATGAAAATGAGAATCGTGGTTGATTTGAAGTCATACCAAATACCAAAGACTTTTGGGAAATTTTCTATGAGTCACCAAGAAATACTTAGTGAATATCTCACTTCTCAGTCTCTTCCATAGGGTTTTGGACTACAAAACATTTACATTTTACCACAAACTTCAAACATGTTGGATTAGAGAAATGTTGAATACAGAGATATCTAACTGCATTTCTCTGCCCAATTTGTATATTCATATTTTCAGTTGCCTTTTCTATTTAAGAGTTTCTTTCTCATCATAAACTCAATTCACCAAGCAACTCATGACCTGGAATTTACCTCCAGACATTCCCTTTGCCCTTATTTCTTGTTCCACTTCCTCTACCATGTTTTCAATGTAAACTTCTATGAAAGAGAATAAAATTGACCCAATGTGATGTTTAGTTTTGTCAACCTGACACAACCTAGAACCACCTGGAAAGAGTTTCAATAAGAGATTGTCTGGATCTGACTGGCTTGTGGGCATGTCCGTGAAGGATTATCTTGATTGCCTTAACTGATGAGTGAAGACCCACCCTGAAAGTGTGCAACACCATTCCTGGCATTTGGGCCCTGGACTGTATAACAGTAGAGCAAGTTAGCTGAGCCGAAATATAGGCATTCGCTTCTGCTCTTGACTGCGGAGGAAATGTCCCTGTCTCCTGCCACTGTGTCTTCCCCATAGTGATGATCCATAACCAGGAACTCTGAGCTAAAATAGACCCTTTCTCCCCTAAGTTGCTTGTTGTCAGGGTATTTTAGCACAAGAAAAATGAATCTGTGATGCTTACTTCCCTGAGAAAAATGTCACAGGATTCTGCCACACTCATTCCTGACTGAAGTAAGTGTCACCAGATTAACAAATTGTGGTTGTAGGTGGCAGTTTTGTTTACAAAGGACAATAGTCTAGAGCCACAAAAATTAGCATACCTAGTATTAGAATGACAATGACAGGAATAATAAAGCAGCTCAGGCCTTTATTTCCAGCATGGTGGAGGAAAAGGCAGGTAGATCTCTCTGAGACCAGACTGGTCTACATAGTGAGTTCCAGGCTAACTGGGGCTACAAGGAGACTCTGTCTCAAAAAACACCCCCCCAAAGAAAAATAAAAATATGGAAAGCTTGCCAATATAACAGTAACTTAAGATTTAAAGTATCTAATCACTTATATGGAGTTAGCTATAACTATTATAATGAGCTTGATTCTTCACTGGTGGCATGTATAACATTTGTTTTAAATACTTTCAAGTATAGACAGCATCTTGAATCTGAATTTATTGTAAGGGTAAGAATAGTTATCTGATTTATCTTTTTAGATTCCACCATTCCAGCTTATATACATATAATTACTATTATTACTGGCTTAAGGAATAATATAGACTTTTTATTTTTTACTTTAGAAAATAATCGTTACTTTCTATGAGTAGTGATTTATGTGCAAAATTAATGAAAATTATTCATATTATCATAAGCATTGCAAGTTATAGCAAGCAAGAGGCAGAATCCTGACATATTTTTATTTGTATAACACGTACAGATAAAGAATTCTGTAAAAAAGAATTCTGTTGCAAATCTTTTCCTGAGGGTTTTTTTTTTTTTTTTTTTGAAATGAAGAAGGGAAGGAAAGAGTATCAAGCAGTGTATGAGTTAGTCATTTCAATACTTTCAGTTGCTTTGTGTCTTAAGGTTTTCTATGTCTGTTTGCTCCATTTAGATGCTTGTTGTCTTCAATATTTCACTATTTTATTTTGCTCTTAAAAATGTATAGCAGTGATATACACTGCTTTTAAAATTGTACCTTAGCTATGTTAAAAGAAATGATTCCAAGATAATACAATTCTTTATTGAAATGCTGATAATTTCCCTCTATCTCTCAACTTTTTTCTTTTCAATTTCTAATCTAATAGGTATTAATTCATTTGCTCTCCTTTCCATGGTTGGTTCTTTTCTAACTTCTTCAATCAAATGCCCAAATTTGGTTGCATCACTATGTTTGTTGTTGAGTAATGGGCCAGTAAAGAAAATAAAGTTCCTATGCGAAGTTTTGCAAACTTATCTTTCACCTTGCACAAAAGTCAACTCCAAATGCATCAAAGACCTCAATGTGAAACTGGTAACCCTGAAAGTATTAGAAGAAAATATTGGCAGTAACTTACAGGATATAGGTGTAGGAAAGGATTTTCTAAATCAGACAGAAGTTGCTCGAGTATTAAGATCGGCAATCAATAACTGGGACCTCATTAAACTAAAAAGCTTCTGTACAGCAAAAGAAACAATAAAAAAACTGAAGAGAAAACCCATAGAATGGGAAAAAATCTTCACCAGTGACACATCTGACAGAGGTTTAACATCCAGAATATATAAAGAACTCAAAAAACAAAGAATCGAGAAACCAAATAACCCACTTAAAAGATGGGCTAAAGATCTAAACAGAGAGTTCTCAAAGGAAGAAATAAAGATGTCTATGAAACACTCAAAATGTTCAACATCGTGAGTAATTAGGGAAATGCAAATTGAAACCACCCTAAAGTATCACCTTAACCCAATCAGACTGGCTAGGATCAAGAGAACAAATAACACCAAATGCTAGCAAGGATGTGGAGAAAGGGGAATGTTCATTCACTGCTGGTGGGATTGCGAACTCATGCAACCTCTATGGAAAACAGTGTGGAGAACTCTTAAAAAACTA
>NW_008335967.1:10214558-10221788 GCF_000622305.1 Nannospalax galili | reverse complement strand
TTATTGTAGAGATACTTGTACAACCATGTTTGTTGCTACTCTTTTCACAATAGCTAAGAGATGGAAGCAACCTAAGTGCCCCCCAACTGACGAATGGTTAACAAAATTATGGTATATTTACATAATGGAGTTCTATTCAGCAGTAAAGATGAAATAATGAAATTTGCAGGTAAATGGATGTATCTAGAAACTGTTATACTAGTGAAGAAAAACAGACTCAGAAAGACAAACGATGTATGTTCTACCTTATATGTGGCTCCTAGCACCAAATCCTTTTAAATTCCAGGTCCTTTTAATAACACTATTCTATACAGCAGTCCCTTCTGCATGAAATAATTACGATCATCACAACTTCTGCTGAGTCTGATCATTAAACATAGCCACAGTTGGACTTGTTGACAGTTGTGCTCATTCATTAAAGGAGTGCCAAGCAGGGTCACTGGACCCTCACCTGAGTATCCAGCCTTGGAAGACAAAAGCCTGTCTAGAACTTGTAATGCTAATTAGTCTTGCCTTTACTTCTCCTTCACATCTCCTATTCATGATTCAAGGACTTCCCTTTCCCCTTAGAGACAAGAATTATGCAATTTGGGAGTCTTTTAGATAGACCCACTGAAGGACTACTCTAATTGCCACACCCTCGGTCCCTGTTTGGCATAGAAGAAGCCAGAGTGGTCAGTGTCCCTATTCCCTATTGGCAATTTGGGTAACCCCTTCAGATGATGGCATGATAAGAATAGGAGGTAGGAATTTGTTAGAGAGCTAGGGAAAAACAACCCCAAAGAAATGTAGCCAGTTTCTTGGCTAAAAGTCAAAATGTCCTAGGGCCTGATAGCAACATAGTCTGTTCCAAGGTCAAAAAATGTCAAAAGTATTTGGGATCTTGTATTTAATCCTTAAAATATTTTAGGGTTACCGCTTCAGAGAGGGGAATGTTGGAGGGGAGGGAGTGGGCATGAATTTGATCAAAATACATTATATGCATGTATGAAATTCTCTATAAAGTTTTTGCAAAAATTAAAAAAAAATTATAAAAATAAAAATAAAATTCACAAATTAAAAAAATACAATAAGTAAATAAAGTAAATAAGGAAGCTGGTATGCCTTTTCATAGGTGTAATCCTAGCACTCAAAGTCTAGGGCAGGAGGACTGTTTTAACATCAAGGCCATTCTGGGATATACTGTGAGTTCCAGATCAGCCTGAACTACAGTGTGAGAACCTGTCTCAATCCTCAGATACACTCATTTAAAGAGAGAGAGAGAGAGAGAGAGAGAGAGAGAGAGAACTCTGTTTAGGTATGTAGGACCCAGAGATCCCCCTCATTCAACCCCTCCCGACACCCCACTGATTGCTCTTTTCAGCTTCTGTGTAATGCTTGAAATGCACACCTGCTGCTACTCCTCCTCTGCTGTTCCCTTTCCAGGAAACTATAGATTAGATAAGCCCTAGTATGAACACTGCTCTATAGAGTAAAAATAAAGACTCCTAACCACAAAGACGGCCCGCATATTCCACAACCCTGAGAACAACACCCGCCAATAAAAAAATCTATCAGTTCAAAGGTGCGTTGGGGCGAGCAGGATTCTTGGACCAACTACAAAGTGACACTGTTATTCCCCTCCTCTCTTTGTTTCTAACCTATAAAGAGCCCCTTCTTCCCCCACCCGGGGCTCTCAGCACAGTTCCGTTATATCGGTGCTGTCTGAGAGCCCGAGCTTAAGCCCGAATAAACTATAAACCTTGCTTTTGCATTTTTGGTGTGTTGGGTCCTCGGTGGTCTTCTTGGGGTCCTGTGATTGAGGTAGAACAGGTAGGCGAAGGAGAGATCTATTAGTGTGTCCTGTGTGTGTGCCTCAGAATCCACTGTTAAATGTAGACAATGGAGAACTGAATTTCTTCACTGATGCTGATATGGCTTTCTTTACTACCCACTCAGAGATGTAGCTCTGACTCTGCTCACATTTTCAGGTCACCCCAATATATTCAGCCCTTTTAAATCCTATTCTGTCTTTCTAGTTTCTCAAATAGGGGTTCATCAGCATATTGAGAAGAGGGGAGCTTGGGTAAAGCCTGCAGAGCCTAAGAGAGCCTTAAGGACCTTGGAAAATATTGGAGGAAACTCATCATATTCCTGAAGCACATGAGTCCATGCTGGTTCCCTTTAAATGTGAACACAAACAGAAACTGTGGGTCAGAACATGATGGAACCAAAAGAAAGCCAGGGACTGGGGGTAAACATTAACTGGTAGAGCATGTACCTAGCACGAAGGAGACCCTGGTTTGATTGGCAGCACTGCACGAACAGAACATGGTTGTACAAACCTATAATCCCAGCACTCAGGAGGTGAAGGCAGGAGGATTAGAAACTCAAAGTCATTCTGTTCATATTGACTTTGAGGCCAACCTAAGCTTCATGAGACCGAGAGACTCTGTCTAAATAAATAAATAAATAAATGAATAAATAAATAAATAAATAAACAAATGGCAGAAATCAATTACTGTAAGCTAGCTGTGTCAGAATCAAGGTAACAACAGTGACTATTCTAGGATCTAAGGTCTATGGGGTGGTGAGGAATCAAAAATGAACTTACAGCTCTCAGATCTTATACAAATGGGTAACTGTGTATGATGGCTAATCTTGGGTGTCAACTTGACATACCTGGAGAATGGAACCTCAACTGTGGAATTTCTTCCACTAGATTGGCCTGTGGGCATGTCTGTGGGGTATTTTCTTAGTTGCTGATTGATATAGGAGGGTCCAGCCCACAGTGAGCAGTGCTATCCCTGAGCAGGTGGACGTGGGCTGTATAAGAAAGATAGCTAAGCAAGACAGTACGTAGTGTTCCTCTGTGGTTTCTGCTACATGCCTTTTCTTGTATAAAGAACTTAATATAAATTTTTAAGCACAGAAATTAAAAATTGAATATTATGCTATGTATAAATATGACATAACCTCTTTTGCCCTTTTATATCTTAAAATATATGCTAAGAACTCTATTTCATTTTCTTTGCATTTCCACTAAAATAATTTCCCAATCTATTTATATTGAAATTTTCCCATGGTATTTTACATAATATAAACTAGATGGATTGAGCCTAGGCCTATTTTCCTAGCACTTGGGAAGGAGGAGAATTTCCACAAATTTGGGGTAAACCTGATTCATATATCAAGTTCCAGGTTGATCAGTGCTACATAACAAGACTCTATCTCCATTAAAACCAAAACCAAGACCAAACAAAACACAAAACAACAAACCCCACAACCCTCTCACCTTGCCCCGCCCCCACAAAACCAGAAACAACACCTCAAAAGACAAAATATTTTGCTTTAGATAGAATAGAAAATCTGTAGTTGACTTTAAATTGTTCCACAAAAATATCTGACTTCTGAATTTTATCTTTAATAAAGAGACAGTTCATTTACATTTAGTATTATCATTACTGTATTTGGCTTTATTTCTCTTACCTCAATGTTTCCTTGTTTGATATTCAGCCAGGCTGAAAATATAGTATTTAGTTGACACGTTAACTGCCGCACACTGTGTGATCGCTTTCTCTTTGATTCTAACCATATTACCTGCAAATAAGCATACTGCTATATCAAACGTGTGCTGCTGGCTGAGTGGGCAGACTCTAGGGAGCCTCCCTATGTTGCCTGTTTCCTGATAGTCAGACCTTTGTATGTACCCTTCCCTTGAGTGTGGGCATAAACTACAGTTTGCTTACAGTCAACAGAAAAGAGCAAACGTGAAATCTGCATGACTAGACACTTAAGATGATAGCACAAGACCCTAGAATAGCCTGCTGCTCTACCCCTTCTTGTACTGTCTTTGAAGTAAGTTGCCACATTGTAGGTTGTTTACACTGGGAGACCTGTGAATAAAGAAACTCATAATCAGAGGAGCTGAGATGAAACTCAGGCTGACCGGAAGGAGAGGAAATATAGCTTCTAGGTGCAAGAGCTGAAGCCCTCAGAGCAAAAGCTGGCAGTAATTGTTGCCTCAGAAAGCAGAATCTTTCACAGTCAAGCCTCAGCTGATACAGAAGCCCTGAAAAATAGCCTGACTGCAGCTTTGTGAGACACCCCCAGCTGAGCACCCAGCTCAGCTACTCATGGATTCCTGATTCATGGGCTGTGTAATATGTGTATTATTCTAAGATGTAAGATTGTAGCAATTTATTACTATATGACTAATGCAAAGGACTCTAGAATGCTCTAGAGCTCCTCCATTGAGAATGATGTATTTGGGGGCTGGAAATGGAGCTTTGTCATTGAGTGCCTGGCTAGCATTAATGAGGGCCTGCTTTTTCTCTAGGCTTCCTAGGTCTTCTCTGTGTACACAACATAATGATTAGACAGAGACTTGGACAGGGTACCAATCAGATTTTGTCAAGTCTCACTTCCAAAATATTGTTAATTTTCCAGTTTTCTATATTTCTGAATTCCAATATGTACTCAGTACCACCCAGGCCCCCTCAAAAAACAAAATCAAGCCACAGAAAAGAAGGAAAAATAAAGAGAAAAAGGTGAATTTCAGTTGACATTGTAATAGATTAACAGCCATAAAATGGAAACCAAAACATTTTCCAGGATTGAAATGAAATGAATAATGAAAAATAAAACCCAAGATCTAATATCAAATAAAGGAAGAAAAGGAGAGATATGTAGGCAGAATCTAGTGTATTTACTGAGTTTATCACTACTTCCCTTCTCTGTACTATTTCTAACTTTACTTCTCCTTCTTTTGAAAGTCTTTGTCAATACCTATTATTGAATTCTGCTGAAAATGTAATTTGTGGATTTAATTTTCTTTTCTAGTTTGTTTACAGGTGAACAGGAAATTTGTCAGTTATTAGAGACCCATTCTTTTGAATTGTCACTCATCTTTTAAACACCTCCCTTTTGCCTACTGAGTCATCATGATTTTTCTTTTTATAACTTCAGACATGAGCTATCTTTTCTCTCACATTTCTGAGCCAGAGTTCTATTCCATATAAAGCATTATTTTCTAGAAAAAAAAAAACTTAACTTTTCAAAGATGTGCCAAAGATCAATATAAAATTCTTAATTGTGCATAAATAGAAGTGTGATATATCTTTGTTATTTTATCCAACTGAAAAAGAAGAAAAGATTATGATTATGTTGAATTATGAGAGCACATTTTCAGACTAATTAGTGAGGGCTTGAATGAAGGCATTTAAACTTCATACTTAATGATTTTGTTTTATTGATAGGAAAGGATTTTTAAAAACTGAAGCTGTGCTTTGACTTCAGAAGCCATGGGCCCAATCTAATATTTCAGATTTTAGTATTGTTTTATTTTTTCACTTTTGAAAATAATATATATCTTTCAAAAAGATTTTATTATAATATTTTATTAATTCTCTGAGAATTTCATACCATGTATTTTCATCATATTCATCTACTCCTTCCCCTAACTCCTCCCAGATCTACCTCCACCTCCTTACCCACCCCCAACTTTGTGTCCTTTTCTTTTTTAATGAGCTATTAAGTTCAATTTGTGCTGCCCACATATGGGGCTGTCCACTGGATCAGGGCAGGCCTACCAGGAGCCACACCCCTAATAGCTCCGCAACTATGGGTGGGGGTTCATGAGACCCTTCCCCCTTCATTGTTGATTGGCTTGATCATATGCAGGTCTTGGGCAAGCAACCACAGATCCTATGGGTTCACAACTGCAGTGATCCTATCATGCCCAGAAAACTCTGTTTTGCTCCAGTCCTCCCTGACCTTTGGTTCATATGATCTTTCTACCACCACTTTCTGGATGGCCCCTGAGCATTGGAGAGGGTGTGACATAGATGCCCCCATTGTGATTGAGTATTCCACTGACACTTATTCTCCTTCACTTTGACCAGTGGTAAATTTCTGCATTAACTGGTGTCCACTGCACAAAGAAACTTCTGTGATGAGGTCTGAGTGCTGCACAAATTCATGGGTAGAAATAAATAAGTTTAAAAGGTAGTTTGCAATTATATCCATTTATTTGAAAAATAGTAGTAGGGTCATTCCTGGTGCCTATGACCTCTTGGGCCATATCTATCCTCCTTTAAATAACTAATGACAGAAAAGTTCATTGGGCAAGGGAATATTTGGGAAATGTATTCAAATTATAAACCATTGATAACATTTATTGCAATAGCATTGAACAGAATTCATGCTTTTCTTGGAAGTTGATATTGTTATTCCAAATGCTATTTTGCCACCTAGTGGTTTATCTTGATATTTTCTTTGGAAAATCAATTTTAGTGCTTACAGGTAAAGTATAAAAGAAACATTATTTATTTTAAATTATACTGAATACATTAATGCTCATGATGAAAGAATTCTAGGAATAATTCAGTTCATGATATTTATTGTATCTTAAGAATGTGTTATATATAGCTGCAATATTATTTTTATTAAGCACAACCAAAATCATGAAATTTAAAGATCTTGGCTCAAATGTTTCTTTAAAACATGTCTCTTGGGGCTGGAGAGATAGTTCAGTAGTTAGGAGCATGTATGTACTGCTCATGCAAAAGACCCAAGTTCAGTTCTCAGCACCCACACTCCGAGGCTCACAACCACTTGTAACTCCAGCTCCAGATGATCTGACTCATTATGTGTTTTGACTGCACTCACTTTCACAAACACACACACATATATATATACACATACATAAAAATAAAAATAACATCTTTAAAAGCCTCTCATGCTAGCAAATCCTACATTCTAAGAACAAAATAGACAAAATTTTAGTATCTTCCCAAAATAATTTTATAAAAGTAAAACAATCTTAATATTTCCTAGACATATAAAAATGGCCATCTGCTTTTTAAAATTTAACTTGTAAATGATACTGGTGAGTTTGTTAAAGCTCAAAGGGGTAGAAAACAGATAAATGTATAGTTAAATGAATGCACAAATGGAGACAAAAACAGGTTTTTGGGCAGTGGGGGAAGGAACTCAGTAGACAAAATTTGCATGTCTGTGGCCAGTAATTGAAATTCTATTAGCTAGCTACAATTTATAGAGGTGTGATGTTGCAGCCAAGGTCCCTTTGACCTCCTCCCCACGGGGGCAGGGGATAAGTAGGCATGAAGGCTATGACACAGACCCCGGCACAGTCACTAGGCAATGTGCAAGTGAGCTCGTTTATTGTGAACACAGGCATCTCCTTTATACCCCCTTCCCTCCTCCCATTGGTCCCTTATGTCCTGTTGG
>NW_008335967.1:10191291-10213579 GCF_000622305.1 Nannospalax galili | reverse complement strand
AATGTGGTATTTAATTCTATAACTGGAGCTCTTGTATAATTAAGAGCAATAATTTGTCCTCGCAATTGGATGGTGTAATTGAGAAATTTATTGGACCATGAGCCTGTAATGTAATCCTTTAAATTTTTTCTAGGTACTGTGATTTGGAGACCGGGTAAGGGGTCAAACAGATATCCTTATACCTTGGGTCATGGGCAAGTAGGGTCATTTCTCTAACTGTATCTATCTCTTCTGCCAGAAAGTCAATTTGTTGCTGTAAAATATGGATGGCACTGTAAAGGTGTTGGTTTATTAAATCCTGAGTGTGGAGGGCAGCAGCGGATTTGCTTACTACCTCATTGAGTGCAACGGCTGTAGTCATGGATTGGGTCAGGGATACCGCTGCCACAGTGCCCCTCCCTATGGCCAACAGAATAGCGGTGATGATGGCAGTGGTAATGCCAAAATCACGCTTGTTCCTAGTTAAGGCAACCCTGGTTTGTTCCACGAATTGTACAGAGTGAAAATGAGAATTCGAGGTCACTGGGAACTATATGGCAGCTGGTTCCCACATGATGATGGCCTGTTGATGTGTGGGGGCCCAACATGCCGCAAAGAGACAGGTCCTATTTGTACAGGCCAAGGAGGTGTTAGATGAATTAGTGAGTAAGAAGAAGAAAGGGGGCTGCACACAGACAGTGGTAGCATTGAAGGATGTATGATTGACTTGTGTAAGATTTGCCTGATTGTGCCAACCATTAGTGACATTGGAGCAATTGTATGTCCCATTAGCCAAGATGGCTCCACATAGGAAAGCAAGTGGACGGACGTCCTGTCAAGAAGGTGACCCATCTGGGAGATATGAATTGGATACATTAGTCAATGTTTGTTTCCAAATACCCAAGAAAGTTACATTCGATAGTCTAAAGAAATGATCTGTTTTAGAAGGTAGGATGGGTAGACACGCTTCCCAAGTGATGGGAATATTTAAGTCAGTGGTCCGGTTGCTTGGGCGACATCTGGAAAGGTTGGGCTTTTGTAAATTTGGGCAACTATTTGTAAAACAGGTTGTTGTTATCAACTCTATCAGTGGCATGTAGCCGGCCAATGAGAAGTATTGTCCCTTGGAATAGTTTCCAATGAAATCTGCCTTAGTTATGTTGAATAATCTGACACAAGGGCCAGGGGTGGGATCAGTGGTAAAACAGAGGACATTGTATAGATTCCAGCTGCCGTCAGTTGGGGTAGCTATGTCTACTGTATCCATATATGGGAGCCCTGTGGAGGAATTGGTAGTAAAGAGAACTGGGAAAGCAGGGGAATCCACATCCACGGGCAACAGGATTGGAGGGAGAGGCATCTGGGCCCACAGGTCTATCGTCGATGTGGCTCTTACCAATAGTAGACAGATCATATAGCAGAAGCATCTGTCAGGTTTTCCTGATCCGTGGCTGGTCTCACGTCTCTGGACAGGACCCATATTGGCTGGGTAGTATCCTGTGGGAAACATAAGCGTACCCTCACCCTTGTGTTAGCAGAGGAGTGGGAGGTTGCCACTGACAAGTAATAGGGTCCCTCCATCTTACCAATGGAGGGGGGGTTCTTCTTGGGAGGTAGGCCCAATGCTTGTAAGCAGGGTTGAGGCCCTTATCATCAAAAGATAGGAAAGTGAGGGAGAACAACATCTCTGTGAGAGCCAAATGAGGGTCCCTTTTTGACTCGGGACTCGCTGCCCTTTTTAAAGTTTCTTTTAAGGTTCTGTTAGCTCTTTCTACAATGGCCTGGCCCTGTGGGTTGTAAGCAACACCATAGGTGTGATCTATCTTCCATTCTGATAGAAAATTTTGAAGTTGCTAAGAGGTGTAGGTGGGCCCATTATCAGTCTTAACAGCTCAGGGTACCCCCATGACTACCATGGCAGATTTTATAGCTTTAATCACGTGTGGCCCTTTCACCAGAATGGCAAAAATGTAGGAGGAGTAAGTGTCTACGATCGCATGGATGTATTTAAGGTTTCCAAAAGGAGGGTGGTACGTAACATCCATCTGCCAGAGCACACTGGGCAAAAGGTCCTGGGGACCTAAGAGGGCTAAAGGTGTACAGATTGTACAGGACCTGCTTAGCTGTTTACATTGGGAGATACTAAGTTCAGGAAAGATGTGGTGGAGATTCTGGGGTGTCAGATGAAATCTGTGGTGTACCAGTTTGGCCTGTTCTAACAGGGGAAGGTCAGCTGAGGTAATGAGTTTATGTACTTTGTCATTGCCCTCCGAGAGCAGGCCTTGCAAATTTGTATGGGACATAATGTGGGAAATGAATCATGGATACTATTTTCTAGGAGGTCTTGTAGTGATTGCATAGCAACCGAAATGGGATCTCAAGAACCCTTAAGCCTGGCAAAAGATACTGTCCTGCTTGTCTGAATTGCTTATAGGCTGTCAGAAAATATGTTGACTCAGATTGGCATATCTCAAGGGCTATAGGGATAGCTAGGAGTTCCCCTAGTTGAACTGAGCCTGGGTTATCTCTATGATAATGCAGATCATCCGAGCCCTCTTTCATGATAACAAGGCCAAAGGTAGATTTATTAGCATCCGCGAAGGCAATAGCACCAGTGGGCAGGGAGTGGTTGGATGGGTGCGAGAAGGCATTGATCGTAATCTCCATAGAAGAGAGAGCAGCTAATCACCTATCTCTTGGGAAATGATTGTCCAAGGTTCCCATAAAACCTGACATCATTAACTGGAAATGGATAGAATCTACTCACAGAGGTTGGGAGTCCCTTAATGAAAATGGAAGGATAACCTTATCTGGCTCCCTACCAAACATGCAGCTGGCTGCCTGACGAGCTTTAAGTCCCAATTGGAAGGCCATATCAAATTTGGAAGTGACTCTCCTGAGAGTAGAGTGGGCTATATGTAGCCAAAGGAGAGGTCCCTGTTGCCATAATGCTCCCAGCATGCTGGTAGGGGTCCAGATCACAAGAGCTAGCAGGGGCCTAGAGGGGTCATATTGATCTAGCGAGGCTGAAAGGAGAAGGGATCCCGCTTTAACAAGGAGGGTTTTGCCTCTGGTGTGAGTGTGACTTCCTTGGCTGGGAAAGCATGGCCTTTGAGAAGTGAAAAGGGTGATCTCATTTCATGATCAGGAATGGGGAGGAATTGCTTGAGCCAGTTAATTGTTCCACACAATTCCTGAAAGGTAACGAGAGTGTAAGAGTCGCAGGGTATGATCCCTGGGGAAAGCAGTTTTATTTTTGAGCTGATGTGGTATCCCAGGAATGTGAAAAGGGGTACATGCTGGATTTTATTGGGGGCAATAAAAATATTAAGGAATTTTAAGTTTTTAAAGACTAAGGTGAAAGTTTCTTTAAGGAGGGAGGGACTCAGATGGGCAAGCAGGATGTCATCCATGTAGTGTATAACCAACACTCCTTGTGGTATCTCGGCGAGGGCCCTACTAACATAGATTTGACATATGGTCGGGCTGTTTTTCATATGCTGAGGTAAGACCTTCCATTGAAACTTTGCTGCAGGTCATTGTAGGTTAGGTTCCCAGACAGTGAAAGCAAAGCGGGCCTGATCCTGTGAAGCCAAGGGGATTTGAAAAAAGAAGTCTTTAATGTCAAGCACTAATATGTGATGGTTAGGGGGAATAGCGGCCAGATGGGGAAGGCCAAGTTGTAGGGAGCCCATATTCTCCATTTGGGCATTTACTGCCTGCAAATCTTGAAGCAGACCGTACGTACCGGATTTCTTTTTGATGATGAAAATGGGCATATTATGTTTACTCAAGGAGGGTTCCAGGTGTTTCAGATTGAGTTGATCCTCCATGAGGGATTTAAGGATAGAGAGCTTGGGTTCAACAATAGGCCACTGATCCACCCATACAGCGTCATCAGACAGCCATGTCAGTGGGACAGGCTCGGGTGTTTCGAGGTTGCCCGGGGAAGCAGTGACCCTTAGGATTGGGGGTGAAGGGGTTCCATTGGGTGGCCTGAGAGGCCAGAGGAATCGTGATCAATGATGTCCTCAAGAAAGGCTCTATCGTCCGTCATCAGGACTGCCCCTATTTCTTCCAAGACGTCACATCCCCAAAGGACATGGGGGACATCTGCGATCATGGGACAGAAGGTTCCTTTACTACTATCCAAGTCCTTCCATTGGATGGGGTGAAGGGTCATACGAGAAGATTGCTGTCCTCTGACTCCCGTGATCAGAAGGCTGGGTCTGAAGTTCCAGTGGGAGAACCTTAGGGCCTTATTGTCTGTGATAATGGTTATGTCAGCCCCCATATTGACCAGACCGGGAGGCCGTCAAGATAAATGGTCATCATAGGAGAATGGGAGAGCAGGGTAAGAGTCCAAAAAATGTTTTGTTGTTTCTCAGCCCTCTTGCGGGGCTGAGGGTTGCCCCAGGGTAAATTTAAAGGAGCGGCAGGAGAAGAGTGGCAATCATGTGCCCAGTGGAATCCTTTGTTACATTTAGGACATTTAGTCTTAGGATGACCTTTAGGACAGTCCTGGCATAAGTGGCCGGGGCTACCGCAAGCCCAGCAAACCCTGTCTGGGGCAGGGGTGCCTGATTAGGAGGGTGGAGGTCAGTGAGCAGGGAAGAAAGGGAAGCAGTTAGCGCCTGAATGGGTCCCTGTGTGTAATTGAGATCCCTGGTGGCCGAGATCCATTTATTAATGCCTTCCATGCTACCGGGGCAATGGCAGTGTGAGTCAGTGGATTAAGGCCTTCCCAAATCAGCTGCTTTAAAAGCATGTCCTGATGGGGGCCGTAGGGGATAGGTGCTGGACCACAGTGGTGGCCAGGGACAAGAAGTCCGTAAAGGATTCACCCTGGGCTTGAATGAGATTGTGGAAATAGGATGAGGGATCCTTCAGCCAGCAAGACTTAAGGGCCTGAAAGGCCAATTAAGGCCTACTGTGTAAAGTAACCAGAGTCTCCAATCTGAGCCTGGCTGACAGGGGTGGTAAAGGCTCCACGGCCCAGGAGCATATCAAGTGAGACTGGCACGTTATTGAGGGCATTGGTTCTAGCTTGGTCCTCAGCTAGATCTTGATAAGAAGCCCTCCATGTCAGGAAGGTCGGTGGATCGAGAACTGCTTTAAGAAGGTGGTACAGTCATAATGTGCCTGTAATGCCTGACTCCATTGGTTAAGGATCTGTTCAAAATAAGGTGAGTCAGGGCCGTTGTCATTGCAGGCTTTACGGATCAGGGATAGATCGGACAGCAGCGTAGGAATCCAGGGCCGTTGAGCCCCATCAGGGCCCAAGTTAACCACAAAGACATGTGGAGGGCTAGGATGGTCAGGGAGTAGGCAGGACACTTAGCAGCACGGGCGGGGGAAGGAGGAGGCCCGGCAGGGGCCTCAAGGGTTTGTAACACCCCCCAGGAATAAAGCGGTGGGGGGGCCCTGGTGGAGAGAGGAAACATCCGTAAGACCAGGCGGTTTGGCGGAGGAGGGCGGGGAATCATTCCTCACATCTGAATCAACATCTTCCAGTACGGTGGGTGGCGACTGAATAAAAAGGGCGACCATTTTCTGGTCTCGGCAGTGGTCATTAAACAATTTAAGGATCTCCTCAATAGAACCCTCTTTAATGGAACTGAGGATGCCCAACAAAATAGGGACAAAAGGGGCGGGTGGTGTTTTGCCTTCTTGAACCGCCTGCTTCCTTGCTAGGAAGAGGACCTGCATCCACATGTCAGGATCCCACATGTTCTCGGGAGAGATCCACGGAGCAAGGACTGAAGCCTCGGTCCAAAAGTCCTCTAGGTGACTGCATTTAATCCTAATCCTACGAGATGTAAGCAGGGATTTGAGGGCTGAAATTTGGGGCTCTTTGTAGTAGGACAGGAAGTTGCCCATGTCCTGGGAAGGGGGTGGGAAAGGGGGGCACAGACAAAATACACTTGAAAGTAAGAAAAAGGAAGCCGCACCGAAAAAGGAAACGTTCCGACCAGCCTTACCGAGAAGGCGGAAGGGGATTTCACAGTTTCGAGCAATGGGGAGCCTGCCCGCAAATTTAAGAGACCGCCCACCACCCTAGGGGCACTTAACTGGTGGTTGCATCACGGGTTTTGAGAGAAAGGAGGCAAATATCAAAACCAAAAGCGAAAGGAAGAAGAGCGAAAGGTGGTGTTTAGGAACCGGATGTCAGTGTGCTTGCTGGGGGACTTCCAAGATTTGTTAGGCGCGGCCATATGCCCACACGGTGTCTCTGGTCATGGGACACCCTGTCAGGAAGGTGTCCGTGGTTCCAGCTCCTGGATGGTCAGGCCTTATGTGGAGACACCGGGAGAACCAATTTTCAGGATATGTGCCCTATGGACGGACAAACATGGACAAATGGGAAGAGGAGACAGGCCTCGGTCACTCACCAGACCGAAGGCAAAGAACAAATAACAGAAAGGGGCCTACTTACTGAGAAAACAGCCAAAGAGGACACCGGGAAGTATGTTGATCAAGAGGAGCGAGAAGGTTAGGGGACAGGAGCAGTCGGCACAGCAGATTGTAAAAATGATGATCCAGAAGAGAAAAATGAAAAGGGTGTAGATCGCCAAGATCGACGCAGGGTCCATCTATCACATTGGGTGCCAGATGTTGCAGCCAAGGTCCTTTTGACCTCCTCCCCACGGGGGCAGCCGATAAGTAGGCACGAAGTCAACGACCCAGACTCCAGGACACTCACTAGGCAATGTGCAAGTGAGCTTGTTTATTGTGAACACAGGCGTCTCCTTTATACCCCTTCCCTCCTTCCATTGGTCCCTTTTGCCCCATTGGCATCCTTCTATTGGAGCTGTGGATGTGTTGTTGGTTTCTAGCTGCCACGGCAGATTTCCGGTCAGCGTCTTCCTGCTCATTAACAGGAAGCAGGGTGCTCCTGTGCTGTTGGTCTCATGCCTAGTCTCCTACAGTGTACAATAGATGTTAAACAGTTACATCAGATAACAAACTGAAGTGAGAACCATAAAGTTTTTCATTGTTTATTTAACAAACTATGTGTGTGCTTTGCAGATTTTTCCATAGACAGGACTAACTGCATACATTACTGATTGATGAAATATTTGAAATTAAATTTATCAACTCACATATAAGTAATGCCCAGTTTCCGTTTCTGAGTGAAATCTGCAATCAGTTTTCTCTCACAGTTCCTTGTGTCTCAATAAATATTTGTAGTGTTTCATTTTTTAAAATTTAAACAATTTTAATAGGAATGAAACAATTGGTCATATATATAGGATATAGTGTGATAATTAACTTAAATTTTTATCATTTCTCTCTGTAGAAAGCTTTGAACTTTCTTTTAGTTCATAATAAATATTTAATAAATTTTTATAAAATATAGTTATTATTTTAGGGAGCCAGTCAGATATTGGCAGAATTAGAGACATTAGGGATGGACATCAGCATCATAGTCCTTGGAAACCAAGGACTCCAAATGCAGCACTCTATTGGTCAGAGGGAACTGGATCATATGTCTAGCTCTGGAAGTAAAGAGGAGATGTGAACTGACTGTTTAAACCTGGTTCTAAGAGCATGAAAATGTATAAAATTACTATCTAGCATAAGGTTTTCTAATAAAGAGCAAAGATGTAGCATTGTTCCCTCCTGTTAAAGTCAATCCAAATGGCCTGTCAATCACCTGGATAGGAATTTGTCCTTCAGGAAAGCTGACATTACCTACCTCCCCACCTGCCCAAAAAAGATTTAATTGACAAAGTCTTACCATAGACATGGGGAAATGGTGTAATAAACCACAACCTAACCTAAGGAACTTTTGGTAACTGATGGCTGCTGGGAGGTCTCTTTCAAACATGGGACTCTTGGTAAATTATCCAGGCTCCAGTGGATGAACACATAGTGAAGGACACTGGGGACACAAATTAGACTCTGTAGGCCTCTCTCTCTCTCTCTCTCTCTCTCTCTCTAGATAGATAGAGAGATAGATAGATAGATAGATAGATAGATAGATAGATAGACAGAGAGAGATACATGCATTAAATTGGGTGGGGGTTCAATAAGGGAAGATGTGAATAGGAGAGGTTGTCTAAATGCCATCAGATTATAATGTATGAAAATGGCAAAAATTCAATTTAAAATGTTAAAAAAGAAATGACTTAATAAAATATACTAGGAAATTAAGACTAGAGCAATGGTCTCTCTGATCACTGTCCACTCTTACCCCTCAACTCTGTGTCCTACACTGTGGTCTTTTGGCCACTCTCAGGCAAGGAGTATTATCTTCCACAATGGTTCCTTTGATTCGTACCCCCTCTCACGGGTGAGAGTACTTTATGCTACTGTGTAGTAAACCTTACTAACTTTCTATACTATACCTTTTCCTCTGAATTCTTTCACTGGAGATCATTACAAGGATAGGCAGTCCAGAGTAAGATTCCATTAACAATCCTACTGGTTTGCAGAATACCACCACCATCCTTCCTATCCTTGTTGTTGGGATGGGGTTTCACTACGTAGTTCAGGCTGCTCTTGAAATCTTGATCCTCTTGTCACCATTTCCTGAGTGTTGGAATTACAGCTATGGTTTCTATTTAATTGTATTTTGGCACTCATTTCCCCAAACTCAGTACCGGAGAGCTATAGACTTGTGCTATCTACCTGTTTAGAGGTTGTATGAGAAATGGAAATTTCTAACTCTGCATCACCTAAGCTTGTGAGTTGATATATAGAAAGTAGTGCACATCTGAGAAGAGAATGTAGGTGTCAGCCTACAGGAGGCACAGGTCCACGTCCTGAAAATGAAGAAGATTTTTCTGGAAAGAAAGACTCCACCCAGCCTGAGAACTTCCCCCCATTTGTTCAGTCTCATTCTCACCCATTTTATCTCATAAAAGCCTACAACACAACTAACTTTCCTGAAGATGACCTTGAACAAATCTACATCCTTTCACCAATTGATGTCACCCACCTTCCCATACCCCTCCCCCAGGGGGATATTTTAACAGATTAGCAGACAGTATGAACCTTAAATTCCAGTAACTCTCCATGAACTCCCATTCTTCTTAGACTCTGGTAAAATTCTATTCAGTTTGTATGAAATCAACTCTTTTAGCGTCCCACTTATGAGTGAGATGATATGCTACTTGTCTTGATGGTGTAAGAAACATTAGATGTTAGTCTTTTCATTCAAACCCCAGAAAACTTGGAACTTGTCCTAAAGGACAAGGAATTCTAATCTATAAATCACACTGAAGGAGAAATGCCTGGACTTAAAGGGGCCCTGAGCCCACTTTCCAAAGGGCTTCATACTGGGTTGAGTAAATTTGAGGTACATCTCAGATCCCAACTAAAATATCTAAACCAGGAACTGTGTAAAACCCCAACATGAAGACTGTGTTATCTGGGAAAACAAATAACAGTCCCTATTGTCTTGAAACCTCCTAACCATGTTAAGGACCCTACCCGCCCCTCCCTTTTCTAATCTCCCAACCCTTATAAGCAGCCCACCAACTGTGTCCAAGTTGGTACAATTTCAAATTCTGCAGAGAAACTGTGACCACCTTCATTGTTCTTAATAAAGAACTATCTGCTCCTGAGGTAGGTCTCTCATCTTTCATTTCATTTACCCTGGTCAGTCTCCATGTAACATTTTCTAACACAAACCACACCCTGTCAGACTTTTATTACTAAAGGCCCTGCTGAGTTCCTGAGCATGAAAACCCTTAGTGGGGCTCTTCTCCCTTTGAACCAATTCCTTTGTTTATTCTTTTTTAAAAAAATGCTTGTTGAGCTTTTGTAATTTCATGAAACAGTTCTTAATCAAATTTAGACCCCCATCCCTTGTCCTTTCCCACCACATCCCCACACCAGACCTCATGTATTCCACCATACATGTTAAATTCTATTCAGTCAAGCATTTGCATCTAGATGTCCTTCAATGCAAATTCATCCACTGGGGTCTAGTCAGCCCATCTATAGGTCATAAATAAGGCATATTCTCTCTCACCCAGTAGTTATCAGTCCCCAGTAGTTCTCAGTCTAGGGACAGCCCACCATCCATTTCTCTTCTCCTCTCTGGACCCTTGTTTAATTAAGTTGGCATGGGTCCTGTGCTCAATGCCACCTTTGCCTCAAGTTCACATGCACAAACTTCCAGTGGCCTAAAAGCCACTGTCTGCTTCCCTGTGTTCATGAACCATCCCTGGCTCTTATAATCATTCCACCCCCTTTCACAATGGTCCATGAGCTCTGGGTAGGTGAGGTTAAATACAGGAGTCCCATCCAGGAACACACACTCTGTACTCTCTTATTCTTTAAAATTTGGCCAGTTGTGGCCTTCTGTGTGCATCACACTCTGTTGTGTAAGGGAGCACTAGTTTTCTCCTTACCCCTTGTTCTCCTATATGCCATGAGCCTTAGGTGTAGAGATACAACTGTAGATGTGTCACCTAGGACGATGCATCTCATGGGTGTATAGTGTCTGTGTCTGAGCATTATGGAATTCTGAAGTAACCTCCATCTTTTGCCAAAGAAGGTTTTTTTTTTTTTTTTTTGATGAGTGGTATATGGTATGCTTGTCTGTAATATGAGAATCCATATTTAACATATGGTAAGAAATTTCATTTGTCTAGAGATATGACAGAGATGGCATTTTCTCTAGGATCTATGTCCTTTCTAGCCATGTGTATTTGACTGACTGGCAGTGCCACCCATGAGTTCACTCCCATTGTGTGTCTGTGTGTGTGTGTGTGTGTGTGTGTTGTCTATTGAGTCAAATTTTTGTGTTCAAATTTCCTTCAGTGTGGGTACATCCACTGAATCTGGTTAACCTCTCCAATGTCACACACTATCAAAGAACACTGGTCTCCCAGCAGCTATCAGTTGCTAATAGTTCCTTAGCTAGGGTTGGGGCTTCTTCCCCACTTCCCCACTTCTATGATGGCTGGGATTTTGCCTGACTTGAGCTCACTTGGGTCCTGGGCATTCTGTCATCATTGCTGAGAGTTCATATGAATAGCTGTCCAACTGTCTGTAAAACTGTTTCTTTGTGCTCAGTCACCACTTCTGGCTCTTACAATCTTTCCATTGCCTCTTCCAAAATGATTCTTGAACCTTGGAAAGCAGAGGTTTAACATAGGTTTCCTATTCAGGAATAGGGTCTCTGCAGTGTCTTATTCTCTGTACTTCGGCCAGTTGTAGGTCTCTGTGTTAATAACCATCTGCTATGTGAGAAAGCTTCTCTGGTAAGAGTTGAGAGATGCATTAGTCAATGTATATAATAAGTCATTAAGGGACTGTCTGAATACTACATCTAATTAGCTGAATAATAATAGTAAGTTCTCCCCTATGACCTGTGATTTGTCTAGTCACAGGTTCCTAGGCCTGATATAAGTGTCAGCTATGGGGTCCATCTTGTGAAGCAGACATTAAATCCCATCAGAATGTAGCTAGTTACTCCCATAACATTCATGCCATTATTGCATCAGTGGGCATATTTCTCCAAGACAGTCGTTGTGTCTCATACAATTCACATGTGAACAAGGTTGATAATGACTTAGCTTCACACAGGCTCACAGAGATACATATATAAAATATAAGTACATCTTTTTTTGAAACTGCAAGGAAGGCCACTGCCTAGGAGAGCCAGCTCTGGGCACAGGGTCACAACTTGTGTTCTGAAGAACTGATAGCAATTAGCCTGGGGAGAGTTACAGAGGAGCACCTACCCCTGAGCGTTGGAAACGTTTTGCTTCTTAATCATCATCAAAATGATATAGGCAGTATCAGGGCTTGGAGGGTACCTGCAAGAATTTCCGGGTTCTTGGGTCCAGGACTGAGGAACTGGACAAGCACATATGGATAGTGGTAGAAGAGGCAGTTTATTAAGGAAGAGTATACCTCTAAGGGAGGAAGTGAGGCAGAGCTGAGAGGAAGGGCATATTAGCTTCTTTTCTTTTGCTGTGATCAAACACCATAACCAAGGCAACTTACAGAAGGAAGAATTTATTCAAGCTTTCTGTTCAGAAGGTTGGAGTCCATAATTGTTGGGGGAGGCATGGCAGCAGAGGCGGCTGGAGCAAAAAGTCAAGGAATCACATCTTTCAGTTGGCACAGGAAGCAGAGAGCACCTGAAAATCTGGCAAGGCTTAAGAACTCTCGAAGTCTGCACCCAGTGACATGCTAAAACCTTCAAAATAGCACCACCAACTGGGGACAAAATGTCCGAATTGGAGAATATGTCCCTACGGGGGACATTCTCATTCAAAGAAGCACAGAAGGTTAGAAGCTCAACTGCCTGATGACCAGAAGATTGGAAATTTTATAGGTCAGTTATACGATCCGGGCTTTTTTATGCACACTTAGTTAAATGTCCACCTTGGTGTATGTATGTATGTATGCATGTATGTATGTATGTATGTATGCAGTTCTAGTGTTCTTTGTGAACTGTTTTCTTCCATAGGCTAGTTCAAAGCCCTGTGTGACGCTGTTTATAATTCACACTTTAGTTTCCTGTCTCGGAACCACAACATAGTAGGTATAGAAAAAATAATATGTGTACACAGGGTCAGCTAGGGATATCATAATCAGAGAAATAAGGACTTTGGGGTTCCATCACTGGTCACATTCATTTTAATCAAGTTCATAAGTTTATATTAAAATATCCAAAGGAAATTAACTAATCTATAAGGAGAAATTCTTTGAAGATGACATCAAGTCTTTAGACCTACTCATTTTGCATAACTGAGACTTTATAACTATCAAACAACTCATTTTTCTACCTTTATCTTTCTTTTTTAAAATATTGTTTATTATTTTTATTTTATCTGTATGAGAGTATTGCCTTTAGAACTCTCATGCAAATGGAATTATTTATCCTTATGTGAAAGCTTCACTTAGAAAATGTAACCCAAGTTCCTCTCTCTCTCTCTCTCTCTCAGCATGTGTGTACATGTGTGCTTGGTATGTCTGTGCATGCACCCATGTTGTATGATGCCATGGAGATCAGAAGAGGGCTTCAGATTCCCCTGTAGTAAAGGATGGTTCGTAGCCCACATATGGGTGCTGGGAATCAATCCCGAGTCCTCTGCAAGAGCAGTGAGTGCTCTTAACCACTGAGCAATCTCTCCAGTCCCATCTACCTTTATCTTAACATCTATCAGCTGCCATTCTACTGACTGATTCTGACTTTGAATACTTTAGAAATCTCATGCAAATGGAATTATTTGTCCTTATGTGAAAGTTTCACTTAGAAAATGTTACCCAAGTTTCTCTCTCTCTCTCTCTCTCTCTCTCTCTCTCTCTCTCAGCATGTGTGTACATGTGTATTGGTATGTCTGTGTGCATGTGTAGGTGTAGCTGCATGTGTACCCTTGTACATATGTATGCGAAGTCAGAGGTCAAGATCAGGTGTCACTTCCCAGATGCTGTATTTTGAGACAAGATCTCTAGAATAATATGGGAAAAGCCAACATTAATATCTCTCTTATAAAAGGAAAAAAATACTTTAAGAAACATCTGCCTCACCCTTGTTGCCCTAGCCTAAGGCAGAATGAATGCCCCCTCCCCACCCCCTAACACCCGAACTTTGAGAGACACGGACACCTGGAACTAGAACTTGACTGACCAGCTCATCTCCTCCTCCCCTCCTCTTTCCACTAAGCCCTTATTAACTCTCCAGTAATGAGACTCAGTGGACTTCTGGGAGCTCTGCTTTCTCTTGGTTAAGCTCCCTAAATAAAATAATCCTTTCTAAAACCTTCTGTGGTCCGTGAATTTCATTCTTCAAATTTGCAAGACAAAAACTGGAGTCTGTGGCTTTGGTGGCTGTTGAGCTTCTGGGACCCTAATCCCTCAACCTTTCAAGCTAAGCACAAGAGAGACAAGAAAGGCTCTGTCACTCTCAGAGACACCCTGATATTCCTCTACTACCATGTTAGAATGTTGAATGGATTTATCTGACACAGAGAAGCAGCCCCAGCTGCTGTGAATTTATGAGTTCAGCAGTCTTGCCAAGTCCAGAAGACACTTTGATTCCAGTCTTCCCTGGTCTCTGGCTCTTACGATCTTGTGCTCAGCCTTCTAAAAGGTGAATTTGAAGGACTGAATTTATACTTTCATGTTTGCAAGGCGGAGCTATCTTCCCAGACTTCCCTTTCTCTCTTTTTCTAGGCTGAATATGAGTTCACTGTATAAATATTGTAAACCAAATTCCCATGTGATATGTGTTCCACATTTCTTTGTCCATTTCATCTGTCAGTTCATGATTGGGTTTCTCTCATATGTTAGCTAATGACAATGATACTGCAATGAACATGGCAGTGCAGGTGTCTGTCCACCACCATTTTGTCAGTTAAGTTGGATACTCAAATTGGAACTGTAGAGCATATGGTACTTTTATTTTTATGTTTTCAGGAACCTCCTTCCATAGTAACTGCATCACTTTGTCTTCTCCAACTGGAGTATATGAAAGTGTCCATTTCTTTACAATCCTGCAATCAGTGGTTTTAATTAGTGTCAGATACAGATGTGATAAGAACTCACTGTGGCTCTTATTTGCATTCACCTGCAGAAACTTTACACCAATCACGTGCACGACCCTTGGAGAGTTTGAATGTTTCTGAACTGATTTAGAGAGAACTCTAGACTTAAGCATTTGTTGAAATTTCTCCAGATGATCCTAAAATGTTATAGACTAGCATATTCTTGCCCTAGACTCAGTGGTTTTCAACCCTGCCCATGTATTAGAGGAGTAATCCCCACCCGCTGCATCAGAACCATCTAAAGACTCATATGAACACAAGCTACAGGTGCATTTTAAACAGTTTCTGGGTGATAATGCTTCAGGTGCCCCTGCTGGCAAGAAACACACTTTGAGACATACTGAACTAAATATACTACCAAAATCAGCTTTTGAATTTTCCTGTGGCCCATTTCTTTACAGTTTTGCATGAAATCTACATTTAAAATGTGTGGTAAAACCTAAACACTATTTGTTAGTCTTTTGGCTCCAGAGTAATGAACTGCATATACACACATTCATGTATGCATATGCTTGAGATTACATTCATGGTGAATTTTTGATGGCACTTTTCTAAAAGTGAACGTTATTTACTTATCTTCACGGCACAGCACAGTAGGATTCAACTTTGCAAGAGTATTTTTGCACAATGAGAAAAGTAAACCTGGGATTGGGAATATGTAGGAAATGAGCCAAACATGGATTTATCTTAGTGCAAATTATTCTAGTTATATTTTCTACAAGATTTAATAAGTGTGCTAAATGATGCAAAAACTTGTTATACTAAGCAGATTATGGGCAATGGTACTATGACTATTTAAACTGTTCTTCCAGTGTTAAAGTGTTTGAGAAACCATGGCTTTGCATTGGGCTCCTGCACATGGCCAAACAGCAAACAAACCCAGAATGTGATCACACTAGCTCAGTTTTGCTTGCTTGGAGGAGACCCTGTGGCCAGTTAAATAAATAAGCTAGTGTTAATTAAGTTGTTTCCTCTGCCTCATCTTTTTTTGTTGTTTTGTTTTCTCCTGTGAGTGCATCAAAGACTGGACTTCTCTGAACTTGCTTTGGCTCTAGGAGCAGCCCTCCTTGCATATGGTTTCGTGGTGTTTTGCTTTGTTTAAATAAACTCTCCAAAATTAAATTGATCTAAGGGATTTTCCTCTTAACAGTAGTGTTCCAGTGATACTTTGTTGTAGATGGTACTTTGTGTTTCACAGTAATTTATTAAAGAAAACATAGTTTAACCTTGACTTGATTAACAGTTTGTTTGATCTTCTTAGATATTCTTTTATTTAAAAAATGATCTGAGTCTCCTTTCTGTATATATTTATATTTTGTTAACATTAGGTATGGCACAACTCTCAGATTTAAATGTGTAAGTAAAACAGTGATAAGGTGAACACTTGCATTCGACCATCTGATTTATAGTTTGTTTTAACTATATTTTCTAAAGTCTTTATTTATACAATGACTGAAAGTTCCGAGAAAGAAGCTGTACATTTTACTGACTCTTCTGTAGGTCTAAATTACTGATGAAAACTTCAAAGGCTGTGCAGAGGCTGGACTGTTGCTGGTCCAATACTGAATTACAATCTATATTGGGCTGTTTCTTGACTCCTTTTTCAGCCCTCCACTACATCTGACATAATATCATTGTGAATACTTGGTAAAACTTTTGAAATGTATTAACTTAGTAGAGTCTAGCTTCTAGCAACGGGAAAGCTAGAGAGTCATGAGACACTAAGCATCTGAGGCCTACAGCAGAACCTTCCCTGCTTTGCTCTGTCGACTTCATGTGTTCATTGATGCATTTGAAATGTGCCTTCATTTATGACCTTTCTGTTCTGTTGTTATAAAAACTTTATTGAACTGTTACCATATTGGAACATGGAATTTGGGGTGACCTACATCTGCGTTTCCTGGTCATGGTCACTCATATTTAGATCCAGAATAAAAGATCTCTCATGCCCTTTGAGTTAAGAATTATAAATTTTTGCATTTATAATCTTTTTGAAACATATCCTTTTCTCTTTTTGCTTAGGAAATATTTCCCTGAATTCCATTTCTTGTTTGGGTTTGTAGTCTTACTGTTACAGTAGTAACAAAAGCCCTGAAGTTCAACCAGATCAATCACCTGGCCATGGAACTACACACGAGAAGGTGGGTTCACTGTAAGTCAAGCCAAAGAGATGGTGGAAGAGCTAGGGTGCTAATGAGATGCTGACCTTTCCCTGCCCAGAATCCCCACTGCCTGGTGCAGTTGCTCACAAGGTGATGGCAGCCATGCAGCTTTGTGTTATTTTCTGTATGCTTCAAAGAAGTATAAATTCTCCTTTTCTTCTTTCTGTCTCTCTTCTACCCATGCTTTCCCTAACATTTTGGGCTGCTGCCAACATTTTGAGTTTGTTTACACTTTCTCTAAAGCTCCCCTCCAAGCAATGTGGCTGCTTGTCTGCCTGTCTGACCTCCATGCTGGTTTTAATTGGCCTGGCATTTGCCTTCTCTCTTCCATTCTGCTGAGATTTACAGCTTGCCTTGCTCTGAGGATTTTTCTTTGAAACTCTAATAAAATTGTCTTCAAGCTTCTGTTTGGGTCCATTCTTAAATTCTTTTTTAAGTGAAACTAAGAACCAGAAGAGGAAAGCCCATTTTTTTACCTTAATATCTGGGACCAGGAAGGGACACCAAAAAATTATAGTAATATTACCTTTATATCACCCCAATATGCTTATTTCTATTACTTTAATGCGCTTGGAACATTATACACAGGAATTTGTTTCATTGTTTTTATTTCCGAGATGGGCAATTTCTTTTTTGTTATTTTTGGGAGAAAGGTAAGGGTTTGTGTGTGTGTGCATGCGCACACACACATTGTAGTCCACTGTAGTGCTCTTGCAGAGGACCCAGGTTTGAATGCCAACAGCCACATGGAGGCTAACAACTCTCTGTAACTCCACTTCCAGGTCTGACGTCCTCTTCTGACCTACTTGGTCATTGCAAAACAAGGGTGCACTTACATATGTGTGGAAAATACACTCATACACCTAAAACAAAAACTTTAAAAAAAAGTGAACTGCATGTAAAAAAACAGAAATATTTATTTAGTCATTCAAAAATATTTACTGACATCTTCAGGCATAAACTAGATTTATAGGAAGCAGAAAAAATTAACTAATAAGGATTATCACAGAAATTAATAAAGCAGAAATTAGAAAAACTGTGGAGAAAATATTATAGTCATAAAACCAAAAGCTTATTCTTTCGAAACAATAAAAAGAACACTTAGAGAGACCAAGAAAAAGGTGAGAAGAATCAATTTATGAGGACCCAGAATGAATGCTTTGAGAATCAGGTGCTAAAGGTTAAACACAGCTGTTCCTTACGACACAATAATTTGACTCCTGAGGAGAAATGAGAACACTTGACCACTCAAAAACATGTGAACAAATGTTTGTAGCACGTTTCATAATCATCCAACAGGGAAACTAACTTTTATTTATTCATGTGAATTAATAAAATATGGTCTGTTCATATATTGTGATAATTGTTTGGCCATGAAAGTTAATGAAGTACTCTCTCAGCAACAAGGGGTAACCATTGAAAATACAATAGTAAGTGAAAGACACCAGCTCCCAAATGCTTCCTAATGTCTGATTCCATTAGGTGTAATGTATAGAATTGGCAAATCTACAAAGACAGAATTCCAAAATTTACTTAGGCATTATACCTGATAATTGACTTCACAGCACACTGTACATCAGGAGTTGTGGGAATTCATACAAATTATTTTAACATCTTCAAAACTTGCCTACTCTTTACAATAAATTAATG
Source organism: Nannospalax galili (assembly GCF_000622305.1). Taxonomy (NCBI): domain Eukaryota; kingdom Metazoa; phylum Chordata; class Mammalia; order Rodentia; family Spalacidae; genus Nannospalax; species Nannospalax galili. The sequence goes on along the minus strand of NW_008335967.1, from coordinate 10,195,272 downwards.
ATTTCTGCAAATGTTTAATATGTTGTTAGAGAAAGACTGCTTGGGACAGAGGGGTAACTTAAGGTAATTTTTATCTTGCTTCATTTGTCAGGTTACTATAAACCCTGTTTAGGTGGTTATAAGAAAAAAAAGCTTGATATGGTTTCAAAAGAATTTATATACAAAATATAGCATGTTGGGACTTTACTATGTCACACACCTAAAGGTGTGTCACATACCTAAGAAACAGCATAGCTTTTTGGAATGCAAACAAAAAGGAAAGACATATCTGAATCCTTATTTTCTATGCATGGGCCCATCCTCCTAAGTGTTTTCCTTTCTGAACTTTGCCCTGACATAGAATTGGAGACATGAAGGGCAGCCAGCTGTCTTCCATCCTAGCAACCTGCCTGTGTATGTATGACTCTGTTGCTACGTGTTCGGGCTGAGGTACTTGTGCCTGGCTAGCCAGCAACAGTGAAGAGGAGAAAACAAGGTGGCCTTAATGGTTGAGTTAATGGTCTGTTAGGTGTTCATTTCTGCTGAGCTGAACACAGGCTTTGGTGTATGTAGCTTTAATAGGTTACTGTCAGCCAACAAACACAGACTACTAAATCATGAAGAGCTGTGGATGGAGTGGGACATAGCATGAGGAAAACAGGAAGAGTAGCAGGAGAGACTCATGGGTGATGTGACTAGAAGCTACATATTCTTGGTCTCTAAGCATCTTTTAAAAATATGAGCATGTGCCAGGTACTTTGTTTTGAAATCATTCTTTTTTTTTCCTGGATTAAGATATCTAGAAATACAATGTATTTTTATTTTCTTTTGCTTTGTTTTTTATATAAGAAAAAATTGAATAATTACACATTTTTCAATTATTTTAAGACATAATTAAAAAGAAATAGCATAATTATTTCCCGTGTATGAAATACTATTAAAGTATAAATTTCAAAATAAAACCTAAAGTATAAAATCCTATTTTTGTGAAGTATATTTCAATCAAGTTCTTTGCTTAATATATAAGAACAACATTTCCTAATAAGTTAATAAGAAAATCATAATTTTATTAGTTAAGAATGCTCAACTTTGCAGATAGACTATTGTTATACTGACAAAAGTGTAATTTTAAGATTTATTTATAATATTCAAACATGGAGAAAAATAAAATGTGAGCTTGATGAAGAATATTAATAATGACCTTAGTGTTTACTTGGTGGCTTTCCTTTTGAGACATAGTCTCACCATGTAGCCCAGGCTTTTCTTGAACTTACTATGTAGCCCAGGCTGGCTTCAAACAATCTGATTCTCCCATCTAAGTCTTACTAGTCCTGAGATTACAAGCATGTGCCACCACATCCTGCTACACTGTTATGATTGACAAAGCAATAACAAAGAAAGATGACACATGATGAAACCAAATCTGCCACATTTTTGCTTATATCTTAATAGAATTCAGTAGTAGGAAATCAGTTCTGTCTCCACAGTGAGCAAATGAGACATAAATACAAAATAATGAGTACAATCCCCACAGTGAGCAGATGAGGCATAAATACAAAATAATGAGTACAATCATATGCAGAGTTGATAAACTGTTTTTTACTTGAAAAATATAATGGCCTATTACAATGTTAATATGGATTGAATTACTTTTTTTTTTTTTTTAGATAGGGTCTCCCTGTAGCCCCAGATGGCCTGGAACTTACTAAGTAGACCAGGGTGGCCTTGAACTCTCAGAGATCTGTCTGCCTCTGCCTCCCAAGTGCTTGGACTAAAGGCGTGCACCACCAAGCCCAGCTTATACAATCTGGAGAAGGCTAGGAAAGGAAGGCTTGACCCATTCTGGGTAAAGGCTTTCCAGTGTGCATACCCTCAGATCATTCATATACCTCAGCAACCCCTCAGTTGGTTCCCCAGTAAAACTTTAATCAAACATTGGTTTGACAGTAGTACCTTAAATAAGCATTGCTTAGTATCCCCAGGAAAAGAATTTTCATAACAGATGGAAAATGTATTTGTTAATGTTATTTTGTCTCATAATTATTAAAAAAGAAAATGAGAATGTAAAAGATGTTAAAAGTATATGGAATTGGAGATATTTTCCAAAAGAGAAAGAAAGAACGAGAAAGCCTAAGCAAGTGATGAAGGTCTGTATAGGTTTGTTATGATAGATAAAGGATAAGACAAAAATAATATACACATAATCTTAACATTTCCGAGGTCATAGTTTAGTCAACTAGTTTAAGGAACAAAATAGATATCTAGTGATGGTTTATTTGAGAACATTTGGTTTTTTACCCTAGCTTTATCTACATAGTACACGGTAATTAAAAGTACCAGACTGGTTGAACTAACCTTATTGGGTGTTTAACAGCCATACTTTGAGGTCTATTCTAATGTGGTCAGAGGGACTTAAAGGACAGTTTTTGCCCCTTGTCCTCCAAGGTGGACTAAGTTCTAGGGGACTATGGAACATCCCTCAAAATATCCTGTAATTGTGGTGAGTCATCTGTCCTCTTATTCAGAGAGGCCATGGAGACCCCACCAGATGTACTTGAGCCAGTATCCAGTCTACAAAGAGGAGGGTCAACTCAGAGGAAACATTTTCTCTGTGCTTCCAAGTGAAGGCAACCATGGTTGACCAAGACCTTTGACTTATCTTCACATAGATGGAACTGGTTTCAAAAAAAGGATCCATGGGGTCCTCCCAAGCCTATGTGAACCCGAGGAATAGATCCTCAAATGACGTTAAGTGTAAATATAAATTGATTTATTTGGGCCAACTGTATGGTCTTAAACACCCAAAAGGAAAGTATAACCAAAGAGTAAAGTCATCAGTATATTTCTTTAAGAGTTCAAGGGATTACACTTCCCAAACATTAGGCTTAAGTCTATATAAAAAGTTATTTAGACAATTATTTCTCATTGATGATTTGGTTATGAATCAGAAAGTGCTGCCCAGATGTAAGACTTCAAATCTTGGTCTGCAATACTGTAGTGCCCACGTGTAGCTAAGGGAGACAACACACTATTGTTCTAAAATGATGGCCAAATTTGTTTTCTCCCCCATCTAGATATCTAGAAGTCTTTGAGAGGGAACTGACACTGATTCTAACTACTCCAACAACTATAAAAATGCCTGACAGCAGATCCTGAATCCATCATTCTTGAGTCCAGCCTTGACAGACAAAAGAAAAATGAGGAGGAACCCAGAAGAAGGATGTTTTGGGAAGCTCTCGTCAAGAAATTCCAGTAGTCTCATATGAGTGTTTGAAATTTGCCCTGTTCTGACTTTTTTCTAGTTCCCTTTCTAGAACTTATAATGCTAATTACTCTTGCCTTTACTTCTCTTTCACACACACACACACAAAGTCTCCTCCTATTGTACAGTCCCTGCAGGGCTACTTTTCTCAAACCAACCAAACATAGCTAAGAGACTGAAGCATCCTAAGTGTCACTCAACTGTCAAGTGGATAATGAAAATGTGGTTTATTTATACAAATGTAGTTCTACTCAGCAGTAAAGCAAGATGAAATCATGAAATTTCCAGGTAAATGGATGAAACTAGAAACTGTTATACTAAGTGAAGTAACACAGACTCAGAAAAACAAACTACGTATGTTCTCCCTCATATGTGGCTCCTACCACCAAATCCTTTTAAATTCCAGGTCTTTTTAATAAGATGATGCTATACAGCAGTCACTTCTGCATGAAATAACTCCCATCATACATCTCTGGTTTAGTCCAATCACTAAACATAGTCATAGTTGGGCTTGTTGACAGTTGGGCTGATTCATTAAAGGACTGCCAAGCAGGGTCACTGGACCTTCACCTGAGTATCCAGCTACTCTTACCCAGCCAAAAGTCCAGCCTTGGAAAACAAAAGAAAAATGAGGAAGAACCCAACAGAAGAATGCTTTTGGAAGCTCTTGCTAAGAAACTCCAATGGACTCTCATGAACATTTGAAAATTGCCCTGTTCTGACTTTTTTCTAGTTCCCTA
>NW_008335967.1:10190476-10191204 GCF_000622305.1 Nannospalax galili | reverse complement strand
CTTAAAGATAAGAGTTATGCAATTTGGGAGTCTTTTAGATAGACCCACTGAAGGGGTATTCCAATTGCCTCACCCTGTATCCCTGTTCAGCATGGAAGAAGCCAGAGCAATCGGTGTCCCTATTCCCTGTTGGCAATTTGGGTAATCCCTTCAGAGGATGGCATAATAAGAATAGGAGGTAGGAATTGGCTAGGCAGTAAAAAGACCCACCCAAAAAGTAGCCAGTTTCTTGCCTAAAAATCAAAATGTCCTTGGGCCTCTTAGCAACATACTCTGTTCCAAAGGCCAAAAATGTTGAAAGTAACTGGGAGCTTGTATCTAAGCCTTACAAGATTTTAAGGTTACCTCTGCAGAGGGGGGAATGTTAGAGTAGCAAAAAGCCCCATTAGAAAAAAGAAGAAAGAATACATGAGGTTAACAGAAGTGATGGGGAGATATGGGAGGAGTTGGAGGGGAGGGAGTGGGTATCAATTTGATCAGAACACCATATGCTCATATGCCTGTATGAAATTCTCAATAAATTACTAAAAAATAAAGTTATAAAAAAAAAGGAATTTAAAATTACAAGAAAAAAAGAATTGTCATAGCATTAGGACAAATTCTTATGAGTACAAGGTGAAGAGGTTGAGTTTAATGTGAACATGTAAAAACATGTATTTTAATCTTTGGTTATACTTCCCTTTTGGGTGTTTAAGGACATACAATTGGACCAGATAAACTGATTTGTT
>NW_008335967.1:10160699-10189692 GCF_000622305.1 Nannospalax galili | reverse complement strand
CAAGTTGGAAATATAAGCCCATTTGGCTTGCCCTGCTCTGGCTCCAGACTTTCCAAAACCAGTCTTAAACTGGAAGCCTCCAGAACAGGATTCCTAAAATGACCCTCAAAGGAACCCACCAGGATCTAACTCTATACATTCTATATTCTCTGTCTCTCTGCCTCTATGTCTCTATCTCTCTGTCTCCCTATCACTCTCTGACTCTGTCTGTGTGTCTCACGTGTGTGTGTGTGTGTGTGTGTGTGTGTGTGTGGTGTGGTGTGTGTGTCTACTCTGGGATCTCCTGTCTCTGCTTCCCACACACTGGGATTACAGGTAAGCTGCATACCCACTCAGCATTTATGTGGGTTCTGGGAATCTGAACACCAGTTCTCATACTTGCACAGCAAGCACTTTCCCCTCTGAGCCATCTCCCAGCCTCCAAAAAAATTAAAAACAAAAACAAAAACAAAAAAAATATGTATTTTAAATATTGTAAGTGAAAAAATGAAATGGCATCCATTCTGACCCTGAGCTGTTTAGAGTGACTGCCATCTGTGTAGGGGTGTCCGTGGGCAGTCACTTCTTCTGCTAAGGCAGAAGGATTTCTGGTCACTTGGTTTCAGAGCTCATATCTCATGTGCAAAGGCAGATGCTGGAAAACCTGAAGGAGTGCATATTTTAGTATCATGACAATGCATTCTCATTATCTGTGCATTCTCTGAGTTTATATTTCAGATATCCTTAGAAAGTCTTCCTTCCTTCATCGTTAATACAATCCATGAAAGCTTGGTTGCAAGAAGCTATCACAGGGAGATACGGCAGAAATTAAGATTGCGGTCATATCAGCTCTCACACAGATTACTTTAACTCTCTTTTACAAGGCTGCTGAACAGCATCTCTGCTTTGTAATCCAACTTTGTTAAAGCAGTAATCAATTTATTAAATTATATGCAATGTATGAACATTTGTTCTTTAGGATAGGGGATATAGCTCACTCAGTAGGGTGCTTATCTTTCAAGAAGGAAAACCTGAGTCCATTCCTACATAAAAAGCCAGGTTCAGTGGTGTGTCCTTGTAGTCCCTGAGCTGAGGAGGCAGAGACAGACAGATCTCTACATTCTGCTGGCCAGTCCGCCTGGTGAGTTATAGACTAGTGACAGGCCTTGCCTTTAAAAACAAGGTGGACAGCTTCTCAGGAATGACACCTGTGTTTGTCCTCTGGCTTCCACATTCATGTGCATCCCAACACACATGTGCACCCATACACATACACATACACACAGAATTAATGTATACATATGCACATATATGCATGTGTTTGTTCTTCAGTTTGAATAATTTAAAGTTTCCCCTGAGTATTATTTAGTTCTTTTTTCTTGAAATTGCTTTGTTGCTTAAGAATATTTGCAATTTTGAGGGCTGGGTTTGTAGCTCAATTGACAGAGTACTTACCTAGTGTGTATGAAGCCCTGGATGTGACCCCCAGAACCACATAAAGCCAAGGATGGTAGTACACCTCTGTAATCTCAGCACTGGAAAAGTAGAGGCAGGAGGATCAGATATCAAGTCATCTTTGACTATATAGAAAGTTTGAGGCCAACCTGTGACAAAAGAGAATCAGTCTCAAAACAAAGCAAAGAAACATTGAAATTTTTGAGATCAGAAAATCAGAAAGCAAAAATACCAGTCATAAATTATTTATTCTCTGATTCTGTTAATTCTTTTGATAGTTTTTTAATGTGTGTGTGTGTGTGTGTGTGTGTGTGTGTGTATGTGTGCATGTCATCCTCAGGAACTCTGTCCACTTCCTTTGAGACAGGATCTCTCACTGCCTAGTAAGTCCCAGGCATGTATGGGTTCTGGGGATTTAACTCAGTCCTGCTGTTTGTAAGTTAAGTGCTTTACTTACTGGGCCCTTTGGTGAAAAGAGGCTGATAGATGTGAGATGACCATTTGTTTCCTAGTGTGTTTATGTGACTTGATCAGTAAAAGCAACCTTATGAGATCACATCTAAAAATCTGTTCTACATATCCCTAACAATCCAAACCTAAGAACCCATGAATTTGACTAGCAATTTATTTATTTATTTATTTATTTATTTATTTATTTATTTATTTATTGAGAGGAGCGCTCCCTGTATCTGCAGCTGGTTTGGAACTCACTATGCAGACCAGACTGGCATCAGTCTTAGAGATCCACCTGCTTCTGCCTCCTAAGTACTGGGATTAAAGGCTAGTGTCACAGTGCCTGGCTTTTTTATTTTTTGAGAAAGGGTATCATGTAATTCAGACTGGGCTGAACTCACTGTGCAATAAAGGACAACCTTGAGCTTCTAATCCTCTTGCTTCCACTTCTTAAGTACTAGAATTATAGGTATGTAGCACCATGCCCCATTTTATGCAGTACTGGTGATCCAGTCTGACCTTGGTGCATGCTATCAACTGACATAGAGCTTCAGCACTGGAAATTCTTATATAAACAAGATTGTTACTAGATGCATTTATTGCTTGGGGTGTATATTTGCATTTTGTATTTACTGTAAAGGTAACTTGCTAATTCCTATTAGTATAGAAATAATACATATTTAACAGAAGTTATTTTAAACTTCCTTCTGAGCTCATTTTACATACCACTGTACATGATTACTGTCTGTACTTATGGGATGTTCACAAAGGATCAGGCCAAGTCAGTGACTCTTTAACTGAAGTAACCAACCACATGCAGTGTGCAATCTGTCAAAATTTACAATTAGTGATCCAACAAATACTTTCCACAAGATTTTGTCCAATGATTTAAGTTAGCTTTTATAGCCTAGTTTAATGGCCTTGGAATAGCTCTACTCATATAGTATTTGATGAAGTAGTTGATGACTCGTGACTCAGGATGTACTGAAGTATCTTTAGAGCAATTCCATTATTAATAGCCTCATGGAACTCTTTGTCATACACGCATGATTTCACATCTACTGAAAATTATGGAATAATCCACTGTATTGCCGTGTAATTGTCTTATTGTTGAACAGTGTTAAGGAATGATGTCTGAATAGTTTATAAGCATAAACACACACAAACTCCAAATCATAATTTTATTTGAATCCATTGCACTCACTTTAAAGAGTGTATTAAGGACTTTAATAACCATAATAAATATATCACCTTTTAACAGTTACCTATGGAATTATGATTAATGCCTTCAATAACATTTTTTTGAGAAATATGTGATCAATATGACATTTAAAATTAGTGTGAACACAGAATGACTTTTCTCTAGAAAATATGAAATCCCTGAGGTTATTGTCAGCATAATCAGTGAGAAACTACCTTAGGACAAAGACAAAATGTTTTCCTTTTAGCCCACCCAGGTAGCCCATGAATTCTGTTGAGTATAAATGTGTGGGTGTTCAGTCTGAGAGTAGGGACAGGTTTTCATGGCAGAGACGGGTTTCAGACATGAAAAGGAAGAGAAGCCTTCTGTGAATCAACAATAGGATTTGTACATATGTATGACCCCCCTCTTGAGATGACAGTGCTGAAAAATCTCTGGGTCTGGGGAAAATGCTATTGTCCTTCCTAATTGTCCTTTGGGCTTTTCTGTTAGGTTGACATAATATAGTCCTTACAAAATCCAGACCAACCAACTGCCACATTTTCCCATTTGGACCCTAGCCTTGGTTATTTTCCTTCATTTTCTCCACTGTAGACAATTCAGGTTTTAGGGTATCATATTGCTCTTTATAAGGTGAATTCTCCATATATTAATAAGAAGATAGAAAGACCACCTTAGAACTCATTTCAACATTATGTGTCTTGCATACAGCCTGACTTAAAACAAAACCCCATTTTAATTGCCTCTAAAATTTTCTCGATAAAAATGACTGAAAGCCTAGAAAGGTTTTGAAGTCAAGGAAAACCTATAACACATTCAGAAGAATATGTAATCTTTGTTTAAAAACTTTTCTGTGGTCATTTGACTTCTGATTGTTCTAGGCTAATCTCCAAATCACGATCTTCTTTCCTTTGTCCCTGAATGCTGGGTTTGTAGGTAGGTGCCACAATGCCCCACAAAGCTACGTTTTATCATTTTGTAACAATTATTTTGTAACATTATTCCAGGGATTTCCAGAGTCTTTTTTGTTTATTATTCCCATTTTAAAACATTATTTATCGTTATCAAAATACCTAATGATTCATAAAATGTAATATACATAAAATGAAAGAGTTAATACTTTGTCCTCTATAAACAAACAGATTTTAGAATTGGCTTTCTCAAGAGATTACTAGAAAACCAATTCTACTGATTTTCCAAAATACAATGAAAACATTTTGTGTAGGAGAGGATTAAAGTTAATAATTTTAAATTTCTCAATATGGCCACTAGATAGCAGTATAAGACTTGAGACTGTAATGTGAACTACACCTTAAACAATTTAAGAATTATGTTTGATAATAGCTTTCACTGAATCTCAACAGTAGAAACCTGGGACAAAATGTCAATGCTATGTTTTAAAGTGTTTCTGAATATTGTTCCACCATGGTTTGTTATTTTCCTTTCTGAAATTAAATCATATTCTGGAAGTAAATTTTAAATAGAAAGGTGCTTCAATTTATTCATTAATTAAATAAAAATATACATTTTTAATGTTTAATATAACATTCAACTCAGAAAAAATTGAGACTACTATTGTCAAGTTGTTTTGCACTGTATTTTCATGGTTGTCATTAAACTAAACCAATGGAAATACTTTACTAATTTAAACCTGTAGAAGTATGCCTGTCCCAAATAAATTCGTAATTTACACATACTTAGAAATCCAATGCAATGGTTTAGACTCTTGATCATTGATAGATGAAGATCACTGTGGGAGGCAGGCTTGAGCCTAGGGTGATATTGCAACTGTCAGGGTCACATGGTTTCAAGGAATCCAGGTTCTGTAATCTGAAACCCAGCATGCTAATGAGGCATCCTACCCTCTATTCTGTGATAGGACGTTGTCTGTTATGCTAATAGGATGATGCTAATAAGGTATCCTACTTGCTGTACTGTGATAGGACGCTAAACCTGTTATGCTAATGAGGTATCCTACTTGCTGTGCTGTGATTGGACCACTATCCCTATATAAGCTTGTGCCTTCCTGCAATAAAGCAGACTTGTGTCCCTGAACCTGGTCTCGAGTGTCTGAATGTGGCTCTGCTGACACAGTCTTCTCACCAGCCCTGGGGTCCAGGACTGGGCAGAAGCAGCGACTACAGGAGGCACCACAGGGCAAGCAGAAGAGCTGCCTCAGCACCAGGCGAGCAGAAGAGCAGCCTCAGCCCAGGGCAAGTGGAGGAGCAGTCTCAATGCCCAAGAGAACGAAGGAGCTGCACCCATGAGAATGGAGGAGTGCAGCCGCTGGCGATGACCACAGATCACGTTCTACAAATCCCAGGAAAAGTGTCAAAACTATAAAAAAGTAGGAGAATCCATAGCATTGTCAGAAAACAAAAAGAATATTCATGTGATAGATCCACTGATGAATCTTGGAGTGTATGAGGATGAATGCTAAAGAATGAAATTAAAAACAAGATTAATCAATGAGTTCTGGGAAATCCAGTGGAGACAAAGGGTCAGGCTCTCCAAAAAGGCTGATGGGACCTTCATCAACAACCAGACAAGCTGAACTGTGGGCAGGAATGCAAAGTGTGGTACCTGATGATAAGTAGGGATGGTGAAGCTGGTGATCCATAGCCTGAGCAGCAAGAACAGCTGTCTGCAGGGCTGGCTTGCAGAGTAAATTTGGCAACATGTTTTCTATAGTAGGAGTTTGATGCACTTTGGAAGATCATACTTTATGTTTAGGGCCTCTGAGAGGCTCCTGTTTTGTTTAAAGTATTTTGAGACTGCCACAAAGTGTTTACAAAATGAAATTATTTTTGCAAAAGGATGGAAAAGCACCAACAGTTTAACAAAGGGAAACTAAATTATACCTGGAGAACTATGTTTTGCATAAATGAATGTTGTGGTTCATACGTGTGTGTGTGAAAAAGCTAAAGGAATATGTGTTTCATTAAAAGGCCAATGCAATTAAGCAAAGGGAATATATTCTTCATAAAAACTGTTATATATCAAATGTTTTTTTTAATTTATTATTTTTATTTTATGTGTATGCATGTAAGTAAGTGCACCCATGTCAGGCAATGCCTGCGGAGGACAGAAAAGGCTGTCAGATCCCTGGAACTGGAGCTATGGACAGTTGTTAGCTGCCATGTGGGTGCTGGGATTCGAACCCAGGTCTTCTGCAAGAATAGTCAGTGTTCTTAACCACTGAACCATCTCTCCAGTTCTGGTTTTATTTTTTTAACTATGCAAATGAATTTTCCTTTTTCCAAAAAAATTCAGACCTCATTTCAAGTTTAAATCTCTATCATTACCATACTTCACATAAGAAGACGTTTGGTATAATCACTTTGTAAAGTAATTTAAAAAACTGTCAGATTACTAGAATTCAATACTGTTTAAACTTTTATTGTAATCTTTTGATATGCAATAGTTGTTATCCTAAGAGGCTCTCAATATTGCTAAAAAATTGATTCTTATGAAACCAAGTATGTAGCTGTTACTATTCCTATAAGAGGCCTGTGACACAAGGCTAATGACTTCATAGTGAGCTGTAATCTAGACATGCCAATTTCCGTCCATGCACATACTATCTATATGTGGTAGATATGGTAAGAGTGTCCCCCAAAGACATCTACATCCTAAACTTTAGAGCTTGTAAATGTGTCCTATTATATGGTAAAGAGGAATCAAGCCTGCGGATGGGTTAAGGTTGCTAATAAGTTGACTTTAGGAGAGGTAAATTCTGGATTTTTCAGGTAACCAATTGTAAGCACAGTGGTGACAAAGGTGGAAGAGGGAGGCAAAAGTGCTGTCAGCTCACAGAGTCAGTCCATTATTTTAGATTTGGTCAGAGGAAGGGGCCACAAGCCATGGAATGTAGACAGAATCCTGAAAATGGAAAGGACTCAGAAATAGATTTCTCCCTTAATCTTCCAGTAGGAACATAGCCTCACCAGCTCTTCAGCCAACAATCCAGAAAAATCTTACAGGTATATTGATGCTAAGACTTAGCATAAGTATGTGTGCTTGGGTATAATGCTCATCAGATAACTAAGTTCTACCATAACAGCCTTAAATTAGCCAATGTGAGCAGATTGAAAAGCTGGTTAAATATTTCAACAAATAGCTGAATTTTCAAGAAAAAGATAAAGGCCTTATAGGAAAGAGTAGAAAGCAGACCTTGGAAAAACATGCCAAGAGTTAAAATAATGCAACAGAAGGAATCAGATCAGTTAAATGTAGGTAAAATAGAGTTGTAATTTTAATTTTTCAGTCAAAAATTACGTAATAAAGGCCTATGAGCATTAAATGTTCTTTGTGCACAATAAAGATTGTCATGTTTCTTTTTTTTTTTCTATTTATTTATTTTGAGACAGAGTATCATCTAGGCCAGGCTGACCTCAAACTTTTTGTATAGCTGAGACTGGCCTTGAACTCCTAATCCTCTGTCTTTATCTCCTGAGCACTAGGATTACAGGAGTGGGGCAATATACTAGCTGGGATTTTTTGATATCCCCAGCAAATGCAATAAAAATGGCTCAATATTTTAAATTATCTATTTTGTATTTGAGTATAGAATAACAGTGGGATTTTTTGAAGAATGTGATTATTAAATATTTTGAGTCAAGTCTCTGTGCTATTAGGAATTCTGAGATAAGTATTATTATTAAAAGAATTTAATGAGCAACAGCATGAATATTTGACAATATTAAGAAGTTATGTTAGGGGATGGAGAGATGGCTCAGAGGTTAAGAACACTAGCTGTTCTTGCAGAAGATCCAGGTTTGAAGCCCAGCACCCAAATGGCAGCTACCAACCAGCCATAACTCCAGTTCCAGGGCATCTGACGCCCTCTTCTGTCTTCCACAAGCACTGCATGATACCAGCGCACTTACACACATACAGGCAATATACTCCTACATATAAAATTTTTTTAAAAAATCAAAAAAGAAGTTATGTTAACTGACCAAGTGATAAATATTTCCATGTTAGTTATTTTTCTCACCAGTGTGACCAGATACCTGACAGAAACAACTTAAAGGAGGTAAGATACATTTTTTGGTTCACAGTTTCTGAGGACTCGGTCTATGTTTGCTTGGCCCCATTTGCTTGGGAGAAACATCATGATGATATGAGTTGTGCAGCCACAGAGAACTGTCTACTTATGGGTAATCAGTAGGGAGAGAGGAGAGCATGCAAGAAGCGGCTAGTGCAAGAGATAGCCCCAAGGCCATGCCCCTGTGATCTGTTTCCTTGAACTGGGTCCTGCCTCCTTCATTTCACTGTCTCCCAATTATATTAGAAATCTACTAAAGGATAAATCCAGTTATTAGGTGTGAACTGTTAGGATCTAAATTTCTCTGGAAGGAGCTGAAAGTGAGATACCCTTACAGACTCAGAAAGAGGTGTTTTTTTTATTTATTCTTTAGGCATTTTTTAAGCCAATCTTGTCATTTACAATTAATTACCATTACTTCACATTCTAGAAGAAAGAGCAGTTTAAGAACTAATGGCTTGTTTCCAAGCAAAGTACCTGGCAGATTAATAAGATGAATTATGTTTCCTACAGATTTCCCATTATTTAAGTGAAAGAATCACAACTTCTTGAGTATTTCATATCATCAGTTAGTTGATGCGCAGTGGGAAAGAAAAATACCTTAAACCTGGAGTCATGTGTTTATATAAAACCATTTTATACAAAGCACTAACCAGTAGCAGCATTTTAAGCTATTTTTTTATTGTGTACAACACTGTCAAAATCATCCTGCTGTGAGAACAAAGAAAAGATACAAATGGAGAGAGATTTCACCATTAGCACTGTGCTTTCTGTTCATGTATCTGCATTTTAAATGCCTGCCAATGCCTTTGTGTAAAAATACAACCAAAGCAAGATTAACAGGTCAGAAACCTGACCTACTTTCTTCTTAACAGTGCATGGCATGGCTTTTAAAAATATATATCTCAGTAGGTTTAAGAATTTGAAAACTGTAGAAACAAGCAAAGAAAATGTATTGTAGTCTCAGCTGTCCCTAGACTACAAAATGAAAGCAGCTGTTTACATATGATACTGGAGAATATTTGTAAATAACGTTAACAGAAAAGAAGCTATCCAATCATATGCCACAAATCAAGAATGATTTCATACAGAAATTCTACCGGCTTTTTATTTAGTTACAAACTTCTGGTTTTAGAACCCAATTTATTCATTTATTCAATAAAATCCACTGAAACATAACTTCTGGACATTGGCTCTATACTAATTCACCATGCAGTTTTCACCCTCAACATTTGTATAAAATGACAGAAAACATAGTTATGGTCATATGATACTGGTGTGTGTGTGTGTGTGTGTGTGTGTGTGTGTGTGTGTGTATCAGAATCGTGGAAACATGATCTGGAGAGATGATTCAGCAAGTTAAATCTGAGGAGTTGAATTTAGATCTGTAGAACCCACATGATGCTGTGTGCAGTAGTGTGCAGTGCATCTGTTATCTCAGGACCAGAGAGAGAGAGAGAGAGAGAGAGAGAGAGAGAGAGAGAGATTCTGGAAACACTAGAACTCTATCGCAATGTTTGAGTTTGGTTTTGGAGGATGATTTATAATTTCCTAGGCATATCAAAGACAGGGAGAGAATATGCAGAGACTTGTGAACAGCAGGTGTAGGAGGGTAATGATGGAGAACAGAGGGGCAGGCCAGATGATGAGGGACAAAGCTGGATGTCCATGGGCAAGAAATGCAATTGAGTAATGCATTAAAGTGACAGTGGTAGTTATGATACATATATCCCAAAACGTTAGTACTTTTCTAAAAAGTAGTTGACTTTTTAGTTACTTGTGATCCAAAATTCATGTTCTTAGTTATGATATGCAAGGGTTCTGTTAAACTTGACCTGTCATGGGTCCCGGTTGATAAACACTTCATCTCTAACACAGAGCTTCTGATAGGGCCCCAGACATCAACACACAGCTGGCATTCTGGCCTAGAAATGATATGTATTTGCCCACATTTTATTGACTAGAATGCTATCGCTAATTGAAAAGGAAGGCTTGGCAGTATAGCCTTACAGTCTATCCAAGAGACAAGGAAAAATGACAAATAGATGAATTATCTTCACCACTGGCTCAACAGACTGTTTGATAAAAACACTGATCATTTCCTCATGGGGAAGGGCCTCACCACCAGATCTGTGACTTAGGAGGTTGATCAGGTATAGTAACATAAAGGCTATGTTAGTAAAGGACAAGGCTAGTGAAGGGAAGTTAGACCACAAAAGCTGATTTTTAAAACACACAAAGGCAGTGGAAGCACTATAGAGAATAAAGGTTAAATGAGGGGATTATTCCTGGCATACGAACTCCATCGTGTTTGGTTAGTGGCTGGATGCTGATCCCACATACTGGGAAGAGTAGAAGCTGACTGAGCATTTATTGAGAGAATGGGTTGATGATACTCTTAACTGAAGGGATGAATGCATTAGGGCAAGCCAGGCTGTTCATGGAGAAAAATGGCACAGCTTGAAAAAAAGCTAAACAGTAATTTTTGGAGGACACTCGCTTGAGTGAAATGTCTAGTGAGAGAATGGAGACACTGATCGGAACCTTAGCAGAGTTTCTAAGGGATTAAATTCCTAATAAACAAACAGAGTCACTGGGAAGTAATTAAATGCGGTACATTTTCTGCTTGGTCTCTGGCAGGGAAGCCTGGTTTTTAACTCCAACAAGGCCCCTTTAAGTGACTTGTGTAGAGTCATGTAGCCCTGGATACCTCAGCCTGGAAATGTGACCTATCAACCTTCTCTGTTTAAGTTGACCAATTCAAAATGAGGGGAGGTGAAACCACTGAAACCCTTAAAACTCAGGCCCTTCTGGAAGGAGTTGAATTCTTGGTATCCAGGTTCCCTCTCCACTTGTGGAGTACTTCGTCATATGTATGTGCGTATGTGTATGTATGTATGATTCTTTATATATGTATGGGTCTGATTTTTTAAAATCTTTCAATAAAAGTTTGTCGGTTGCTCTCTGCTGGTCTGACACTTTTCCTTTTAATTCTTTATTTGGCTGAGAAGATGGACCCAAACTTATGCTTAGGCTGATAATGTGTCAACAGCAACAAGTGCATAAGATGTACTCTTGATTTTTATGGAGGGTGCTGGGAGGAGGAATCAACACAGAGTCTACTGCTGAGGAGCAAGATAAGGTGACTCAGATCTTGCCTCTTCCGTCCACATGAAGCTGGAAATGGGATTTACCCTGCTGGAAGTAATCTTGGTTAGCCAAGTCACTGTGGGGTTTATCCCCACCCCAGGACACACTGTGTGGCTGTCAGTACTTCTGACTGTTCTGGGGCACACTCCACTTCCCTTCACGGCCATCTCTGTTTCAAACTCTGTTCCTTTATACAAACAATGCTTTTTGGTACGTGCTTCATAATTGTTCTGTTGCAATTTCTCTGAAACTAAGGGAAGGTGCTCTTGTGGAGATTGCAGACACCACAGCATTGTTCTTCACACCGCAGTGCCTACTGCCTGGTGCTGCAATTCCCTCTCAGAGAATTCTAATGATAATATCAAGTGATTGCTTTGTCTGTGGTTGCCACATTTAAAATCACAATAAAAGTTTAAATGAAAAGCAGAGGGGAAAATTTTAAGGCAATTGTATCATTAATTTTTATGATAGAAAGAAAAAAATGTATCTCAAGGTTTACAGTATGCCTTTAGTTTAAATTTAATTCCCATGAGTGTAAGGTTAATACAGAAATACAAAATCCAATTTTGTCTCCTTCTTTGCAATTTGCTATTACAATGACCACTGTTAATGGATCCTTTTGTTCTCATGAGGTACCCCCAGATTAAAAAACAGGGTTATTTTATCTTATGAAATGATACATTGAAAAGAACTAATTTAATTATATTGTGCTTTTGGAATTTATTATTTATTCATGTCTAAGACAAACTCATTTTTGTGAAGGTAAATGTGCTGGCTTGGGCAGGAATTTTGGGCAGATTTAAGGCTTCTTCTCCTATGAAGCTAACAGAAGGGAACTGGAGGCATCCCTCATTCTAAAATTATTTAAAATTTTTTATTATTATTTTTAATCTTATGTGTATGAGTGTTATGCCTGCACATAGGTGAGTGCACCCGTGTTGTGCAATGCCCACAGAGGACAGAAGAGGTTGTCGGATCCCCTGGAACTGGAATTATGGACAGTTGTTAGCTGCCATGTGGGTGCTGGGATTTAAACCTGGGTCTTCTGAAAGAACAGTCAGTGTTCTTAACCACTGAGCCATCTCTTCAGCCCCTCACTCTAAAATTATCTAGAGAAACTAATTGGAAATATAAAAAGCTCTGAAATCAGCTTAGAAGCACATATGGACCCCGTAGACACAGAAAGCAAAAGGAAACCCGAGGATGGCTAGGTTAGGTAGCAAGTCACAGCGTGCCAAGGACCAGTTACAAACCTGTTCTTTTAGGAGACACAACTCCAGGGAAGAATGAGTCTCTCTTCATGATAGACAACCACATATACTGTGACTGTAGATGTCTTGCCTTCATGTCATTAAACATACAAATCATAAAATAAACTTTCTTAACCTGGTGACATCATCAAGCAATCTTTTGATTATAATTTGACATCAGGTGGCTTTTTCTACAGGGCGGGGAGGATGTGGTCTGAAGGGGCATGCCATCCTCCTCACTCTTATTGGCAGATTTATACTTTGATATACATTAATAAGTCAGGTGAGTTAGTTATAGTTCATTGTATGTGGGTGGGTGTGTATGAACTCCTAGAGAATTGGAGAGGGAAGCTCAAACTTCTGAGGCTGGGGATGCAGCTCCATATTAAGTGCCTATTCAGTATGCATGAGGGGCCTGGGTTTGATTTCCAGCATGAAAATACCTCCAAACACCCCAAACAAATGAACAAACAACAAAATGAAAGAAAAAGGAAGACCAGGGGATCCAACAGCCTCTTCTGTCCTCCGCAGGCATTGCACGACATGGTGCACTTAAACTACACAAAGGCAACACACGCATACACATAAAATAAAAATAATAAAATATTTTTTATAAAAAGAAAGAAAAAAGGAAGAAAAGAAAGAAGAACCAAAGATACAAAAATCAAACTTCTGAGGCTGAAAAAACGGAGGCGCAAGCTGAAGGCCAAGGGATACGTGATCCTTCGACATTCTTAGAAGCCAATGAGATATCTCCACCAAATATCTTTACTACCTATGCATTAAAGTGCCAGAGTTATGAAAACAGAATGTCGGGAATTTATCAAAGGAACATGACAGTTTGCAACTGTGTTTTATTTGGAGGCTGTCTCTTGTAGCCTGTCTATCCGCCACGCTCTCTGTAGCCCAGGATGAACATCTGATGCTCTTGCTTCTATCTCCTGGATTCTGGGTCTACAGATGCTCACCACCGCACCCATTTTATGTGGTTCTGGGGTTCCAACCTAGTGCTCTGTGCACACTAGGCGAGCACGCTGCAAACTGAGTTACATTCCCAGTCCACGAGCTAGTGTAATTTTTTTTTCCAAGCGTATTTTTTTATTTCAACACTGCAGTGTATAACACTTAGAGACCCTGAGGGAAATTAAACTGTTCAGTTCATACAGCAAAGGCAAGCTGTAGATTCTATGGATTTGGACACTTGTAAAAACTACTTCTCACATTTTGCCAGCCCAACACTGTAGCTAAATCCTCAGCCATCCTTCCCCTCACTCAGAGTGGGATAGTAAGATGTTAGTATTTCCTCTTAGGTGCTGGAGAGTGAGGAAGAGAAGGAATGAACAAAACCTGACCAAATTTAAATTTCTCTAAATATAGCTGAATATTATTTATATAAAATACTATAAATTATGGTATCTTAAAACCTTATTTTACGTAGACTGAAAAAAGGACCTGTTTGAAGCAGATTCACTTTGCTTCAGTAACTAGTCCCTCTAATGGTACAATGTTCAGATATTTTAAAGATCTGTTGTGACCAGTAACCATCGTTATATGCTTTAACAAAATGCACACTATATAATTAAAGAAAACTATTTGAAGTACATGAGTTTTAAGCAAAAATGTAATAGAAGTAAAAAAATAATCATTCTGACGATGAGTGGGAATGGAAAAGTGAACACAGTGGGTCTGGTCTCCTTCCAATACTAATTATTTACAGGTGGATTGTGGCACCTCTTGTCACTGGGACATTAGAGCCTACTTTGTGTGACCCTACACCACCCAAATGCTGTTAAGTACACACAATTATATTTTTAAATTGTAGTTTTCAACCATTATCTGAATGAGAATGATATGCTTTCATGATATTTTTTGCAGGTGGTAAGAATTAATGTTACTGCTTTTGAATGGCCACAGAACTATGCAATAAGAATTAGAAAATCTGACCTATATCTTTTAGAATATCAACATTTCTATTCTCTTCTTTTTGTGATCAGGAAGAAAATAAAGGTGCATTATAGGAACTTAACATTTGATTCATGGTTCACATAGTTTGACTTCCTTAATGTAACTTTTTATTTTTAAAACACTTGTCACTGTTATGTATTGAGTTAGTAAAGAAAGAAATGTTAGCACATAACTACTAAATAGAAAACAGATACAAATTCCAGAAATGGATTCAAGATAATCATGAATATAGAGGAAATTACAGTTTTTTAATCTTCCACATATAGTCACTTGTGACAAATGGAAGTGTTCCTTACATGAAGGTTTGGCCGTTATTTTCTTGTAGGTGTGTACACATATAAATGCATTTTGTGGCATGTCTGAGGTAGTCCCCTTTCCAAATACAATTATAAAATGATCAGTTCAGCCTTTCAGTCTACTAACATTGTTCTGATGTTAAAAGTCATACACTTTCTCATTTTTATAGAGAATAAAGGTTTTGAAAGGCAAATATTCTATTTACTGTTCTTCTATTTTCAGAAATAAAACTTGCATCCACAAGAGCGCAATAAAACTTGCTGTAAACTATTTTTATATTCCCATTGTATCATTCAGCTGAAAAGGGAAATGGTATTGTGTGGATCACTAGCCTCAATATTATACATGTGGGTGGTTTTGTTGTTTCCAAAAGAAACTTTTTCTCTTTTTTGTCATCAAAAAAGCCATTATTTGAACCTACTGACCAACAACCATTCATAGAGAAATACTGAGCTGTTTTCATATGAACATCTAAAATTACTTTTGTTTAAAATATACATAACAATAACAAATAGCCACATTTTATTGAGTCATTTACCAGGCAAGAGTTTCATTACAGTTTTATTGATATTTTTCCCTTAATTAATTCTGACAAATGTTCTGTAAGGGAGGTTGACTCCCCATAATAAAAGGTGAAGTGCAATTCTAGAGGTAGTGTTCACCCTAGGTTCTGGAGTGAGGGCACAGAGCTCATTCTTACCTCTGTGTGACTCCAAGTCACGGCACACAGAAGATTGCAGCTTATTACCTGCTTCTTACCAGTGCAGTGGGTACACCATATGTTGATTATCTATGCACAAAACATAGGTAGGAGACAATGAGAGAAAGAATTATCTTGGCTTGTTTTGAGACAATTCCTGCTACTTTATGGTGTTATTCCCGATATTAGGGAGAGGTACACTAGATTTCTAAACATTCTTTCAATGCTTGGGACTATTTTACAAAGAGTTCAGGGTATTATTATAATGGCAATGTGTATATGGGTCAAAATTTAGATACTTGAGCACTGAAAATTATTCAAATATCTCCAACTTATCCAATATTTTTTTTTCTTGGAAAACACAACTTACAGTATAGTAAGCCATGAAAAAAGTACTAGCAATTTTAGCTTTCGAGAGCAACAAAGCATACATTTAGAATGCTCCCTATTCTAAAAAAAAAAAAAAAACTACTTTCTATTTTGATCTGTCCATATTACTTATTTGGAGAAAAAGAGAAATCAGAGGCTAAAACGCATCCTGGGCGGGAGAGCAGTCAGTGGGTGAGCAAAACCATGGTGAGCAGAAAGTGGAAACATGTTCCACATTCAAACACTTCTGCCTTCATTAAATGCTTGAGCCTCCGGTCTAGGAGGGGCGTTCTGAGCATATTCGTTGTTACCTACTCTCCAAATTGTGACAGTGATCAACATGCCTGTGTATAGTTCTTGACAAATGGAACAAGAATTCTGTCATAGAGCTTCTAAATGGCTATAAGGGACGTGTCTGAATTGTATTGTCAGATTGGCTTAGAACTAAGCCCTGTGGGGAGAATTGATGTCTTTCCTGGTGAGACTGACAAAAGATATTGCAACACTTAATAAAAATAGCTGGAGAAACAGTGGGAAAAAGAATACCTCAAACCCAGATTACAAGCCCAGCAAAGTCCTATGCCTTTTATGGCATTTCATTACCAGTTTTGGTATGAATTTCGAAGGGAGTTTGCACTTAAAATATGTTTTCTGGGATCCATAGTCTGGGATAAATATTCACATGAATCAAGTAAAATTATTCACAGTAGAATTCTTAGTACCTAATAAAATTAACTGCTCTCCTCAGTGATTAATCAGTGGTTGTTCCAATAGGCTTGAACAAACAGAGCAGCTGACTGCAGATTAACTGCACCTGAAGATGGTTTGTGACTCTCAGCGTATCAGCAGACCATATGGTAAATTAGACTTCGCTGTGGTAATTTACCAGATGGAAGCCAAAATAATTAGAAATCACTCTCAATAACTACAGTAGCATACAGCAACTTAGTCACTGAAATGAAACGGTTTTCAGAATTGCCTGTGTTGCAGGTACTTTCCAAATGACAAGCTACAAACTAGATGCTTGTATTGCACATCACTGTTCAAAATGGGCTTACAGACTAGTTTTCAAATCACAAGGCTGTTTGCCACCTGCTTTTTCTGTTGATTCGATGTTGAAGGTTTTTGTTTGTTATTTAGTACAACTAAGCTGCTCTGATCCTGAGGTTGACTAGGCATGGCCTGGGCATTTTCTTAGGAGTACCTATGGAAGGGTGATGGACACCAATGTGGTTGATGAAGTTATTCTCATTTGGTGGTAAACTCTGACATATGTATTATAATGAAAATTAATTATTTTAAATGATTAATGGTATAAATATGAAGATACAGTCTTTTAGTACTTAAATTGTATGTACTTATGAATCACCTAGAACTCTTCATAAAATGCAGATTATCCTCAGAACATGGAATTTGCAAGTCTGCATTTCTAACAACCTTCCAAAAGATGCCTATGCTTCTGGTTTGTGGATCAGAATGAGTAAAAAGACTGTAGTTTCTCCACATTTTATGAAGAAAATAAGTGCTCACTAAACTAGAGAGTTCCTCAACAAACTAGTGCCCTGGATGTCATAAAGGCAGAAAGCTTTAAATATCATTCAATATGTTATTACATGAATATATTGACTTTGACACAGGAAACCAAACTTTGTTGCTCTTGTTGCCACAAAACTATAGATAATCTAGTTGAAGAGACAGACTCAGTATGAATAACTATGTACATATTTCTATGGGAAGAAGATATAGAATCATAAAGATACAAGAGAATGTAACCTACAGAGGCGTCTCTGACAAACTGGGGTTTAGCAAAGCTCCTCTACAAGTAGGTATGACTCAGTGAAGTGATGAGAGAGAGTAGCTGAGGGAATGAAAACAGGTTCTTTCAGTCAGGAAAAAACAAGGAAGTGAAGAGTGCAAGGATGAGGCTGGTAAGACAGGGAGAAAGATCTTGTAAGGGATGTTAAGATCTCAAAGTGACCTTTAAAGTAAGGGACATACCTTTCGGAGTGAGTGGCTTCTGTAAATGGCTCCCTTCTGTTAAATTGATTATAATACTTATGGGTATGCAACTTAAAAGGCTACAAAACAGTCTAGTCCTAAACTTTTGGTGGCTTAGTAAACGTGGCAGTAGAACAGGAGCTAGAGAGAAAAAGGTAGACATGTAGGTAGGAACACAAACGCGTGTGTGTGTGTGTGTGTTGGAAGTAGACTTTTGGTCTAGTTTTTGACTGATGTGATGTGTGAAGTGAGGGAGAGGAGAGTGTTACTGATGACTCTTGGTGTTTGGAACAAACAGTGTTGGGTATAATGGTACCATTTGCTGTGATAGGAAACACTTCAGAAAGGACACATTTCTGAAGTGTAGGTATGATATTGAAGTAATTTGTTATTAAATTTTTTAATGTTTTGAGAATTTCATACATGAGTACTGTTTTTACATAATTTCCATAACTCCCTCTCCCTGTTCCAACTTTTCCCATATCGTCTTTACTCCTTAATTTTGCAACCTCTTCTTTAATTATTATATTTACATATATACATGTATGTGCATGCACACACACACACACTAATGGGTTCATATGTGTATGTGCTTGGAGCTGGGCACTTGGGTTTGAATAACCTATCAGGGAGTCCATCCCCAGAGAAAAGTATCCATTGATTGCCTGTAGCTTTTCATCTAGCGGTAGGACCTTGTGAAATTACCCACAGGCACGTTGGCATATCAGTTGGTGTTGTCATTTTATAGGTCTTGCGTCGCAACCATATTGCTAAGATTTCATAGGTGCAGCTTCCCTGTCGTGACTGGAAGACACTATCTAGTAGAAGGTGTCCTGGTGCTCTGTCTCTTATAGTCTTTCTGTCTCCTCTTCTATCATGTTACCTGAGCCATAGGTTTAGATTTATTGGTTGTATCATGTTGTAGATTTATCAGTTAAGGCTGAGCCTGCTGTCACAGTAACTGTGAGTTCATATGTGCCACACCCTGCTATCTGGCAAACGTTGTTTGCTTATAGCCATCTACCATCTCTGTCTCCTATAATCTTTCTGATCTCTCTTTCACAATGATCCCTGAACTTTGGGAGGAAAGGGTGTGATACAGGTGTCCCATTTAGAGATGAGCACTCCAGTCTCTTATTCTCTGCACATTCACCAATTGTGGGGAATATTTTTAAAAATTTATATTTTATGTGTTCCTGTATATATGTATGTGCACTATGTGTGTGCCAGATGCCTGTGGAGACCACAAAAGGGTGTCAGATTCTCTGGCACTGGAATTATGTGAGCCCCCATTTCAGTGCAGGGAACCGAACCTGGGTCCTCTGCAAGAACAGTAAGTGCTCTTAACCACAGAGTTATCTCTCCAATCCTGAGGGCATCAGAATTAATTAGGTAGCTTTGGTTGGAATTTCCATGGAAAAAAATAAGGTAGGACAATTCTTAGGATTTTCTAGTTTAATAATTTGTATATTCTAGGGCTGTTCCTAGCTGTCTGGTACCTAGACATGGGTTAATTATGTCAGTGGTTCAGAGTGTAGGAGGTTGAGGAGTTCTGGATTGGTTGGTTTATATGTCAAATGTATGCTTGGAAGTGACTTTATCATACCTAGGATTTGCTAACCCTGGGAGGGGCAGCACTTTCTCGCTCAGCACAGCTCCAGATGCACAAAGATCAGAATTAAAAAGAAAAAGGCTCAACATGGATAATTCCATTTGCATAGTTCCAGGGTGGTGGCACAAGCCTTTAATCCCAGCACTTGGGAGGCAGAGGCAGGCAGATCTCTGTGAGTTGGAGGCCAGTGTGGTCTACATAGTGAGTTCCAGGCCAGCTAGGGTTACATAGTGAGACTGTGTCTCAAAAAACAAAACAAAACAATGCAAAATCTTCAGAGAAGACTTTTCTCACAGAGAACAAAGAAATGAGTGGCAGATATTTTTTTTCTAATTTACCATGTTATAGTCTCTGATCTTACACCCTACCCTGTGAGAGGCCCAGGATTTATCTTAGTTCCTCTTCCCTTAAAAGCTCTAAGTCACTCAAAGTTGAAGATAACCCAGGGAGCCAAAACTGGATCTCCACTTGTAGAAGAATGAAACTAAACCCCTATCTTTCTCCCTGCACAAAAGTCAATTCCAAATGGCTCAAAGACCTCCAAGTAAAAAAATCAAAAAATAAAAAAAAAAAAAAAAAGTAAAAAAAAAAAAAAAAAAGACAGAAAAAAGAAATTCCATTTGCAAAGCATATCTGATGTAAGTTAGATATATGTGCTTGAGAGACATAAAGAATTGAAGGAATAGAGATGGCCATCACAGAAATTTCATTTAACATGTGGATCTGGATAACATAGTTCCACATTAAGAATGTACAATGAGGATAAAAATGTCTGGAATTAAGTGCTAAGTTCTGATATAATAGACATTTAAAATTTGGGGGGAAAGGCAGAGAATGGTTAGTTAAAGGAAAATGCCTGGAGTGTGTGTTTTCATGGAAATTGAGGGAAAAAAAACAAGTCTAGGTCAACCCACCATGATAAATATAGATCAATGGTGACATAAGGGATCATATGTAACTTGTCTTATTTGACTTATTGACTTATGTCTTTTATTTTAAGAAAGTAATTGATTGCCTAGTTCTTATGACAACTGGAATGATTTTTAGCAATGAGATATTCTTTTCAATTTGCTGTACTGTTTGTTTTATAGCTGTAGATTCTATTGGAAGTTTTAGACTATTGAGACATTAATCATCCTAAATCTTTATTTCTAACACCAAATAAAAATTAGTGTGAAATTTTTGTTATTTTCACTCACATTCTATATTAATTGTTCCATACTCAATCGTGATAGTTAGAATTTATTTATTTATTTATTCATGCATTTATTTACTGTCATGGAGTCAAGACAAAACATATGGCTTTGTGCATGTTAGGCAAGAACTTTACCACTGGGTTGTATTCCCAGCTCCCACAAGGATTTTAGACATGAAATTGCTCATGTTTTTCATTCTCTCAGCAGTCATTCTTGGCTTAAAAAATGATGTAACATAATTAAATAAATCATATTATCTATAAAATCTCATTAAAATATATTCAGAAAGTTCTAAAAGTCATGTACTTTATTTTCTACACTATTTGGGTTCATTGATAATTTTTTCAAGGTCTGTCTGCACAGGTGATATAGAATACTGTTATAGGTCATTTTTTCTTTTTCATGGTAGCCAATTTAGTAATTTTGAATTTATATCAACTCAAAAGCTACAGTTTTAAAACTTGATTCTGTAGAGTTGCTTCATCAAATCCCTCTTCTGTTCGGTCTCTTCATACATTTCATAACACCCGTCACGTCACTTCTGGATTCTCTTCAGGTATCTGCAATCACCTAACAGTTCCTCTACAGCTTGGCTTCTGCTCCTTCACCCTATTCAATAACTTACAGAATGCTATGATTTGTCAGAAAGTCCTACCTGTGGCTGACACCCAACCTCAATACCCTAGATGTGGCCTAGCCAGTGTGGAATATGACAAGTAACTTTCTTATTTGGGATACAGTGAATAGATTCTTGTTCTTTTGACAGTGACATTATACTGTGCCTGTGCTGAACATAGGATCATCTAAAATTCCTCAGCCCACGTTAGCAGACCTATTACCATGAATACAAACATTCTTCTTGTTTTACATTTGACTTCTGCTAAACCATTTAAAATACTTCTATGGTCTCTGTTAGATTTCATTCTTTTATAGGAATCATTTAAAAAATCAGTTCTGTCCAGTTTTTCAGTAGTGGTGATGTGGTCTCATCCATATTCTTTAGCTATTGGATTTCTGATAATTCCAAATTTGAGGTTCATGTTATTACACTCTCATACTAGGCATTGATGAGTAACTTTTTCCAGGGTTGGGTCTAGTAAGGAGTGTTTCTGAATCAATTCTCATTATAATGTTGAAGAACCAGTTATCTCTGTACTTCATGATCTTCATTCGACTGAAGTGTAACCAGTGGGATATAGTCTTACTCTGGCATTTCTCTATTGCACTTACCAGGCTTTTCTAGAGATACAAAAAATACCTTGCTGAAGTAAAGACTATACTTTACTATACTTCTGTCACTTCATTAACAACCCTACTAAAATGTGTTGCTATTTCTATGTGAAGGAAATTTAACACCAATGACAAAGACTTGGAAAATTGAATGAAAAGATGATGAAACTCTTTGTGAAACAATTCAAATATCTAGATTGCTAATATAATGCCTCTCCCACTTGAAAGTGTATATGATCAAGAAACAACCTTGGTGAAGTCCATACCAATTCCAAGAGACATCTGGGGCTTACTGCATGGGTTCCCCTTGACATACTGTGTATTCTGTACTAAAACCACTTTTCTGTTTTCATCAGAAGCATGTCTCTTGAGTTTTTTGGTTTTTATCTGTTTTAAAATTGGACAATAAAGTCATAAGGATCTTTAGTACACTATAAATCTGTGCTGAGAGTGTGGCTATAAAATTGTTGGCTAAGCATATAGTAATAATAAACTAATCATACTACATTGGCTGAAAGAAGGGTAACAAAGCAAGCTATTCCTACCTAATGTGGCCTTTATCACCAGCTGTTGTACAGTATATATTTAAACGCCATTGTCTTGCCTCTCCTGAGAAGCTATATCACCTTAGCAGTTCCCACATTCAATGAATCATGTGCAGTGTTAGTAGTAGCTAATCAGTATACCCTGTTGTGTGTTACCAAGTTGGGCTCTCCAGACAGCTCTCACTTTGATATTAACTTATCACATTCTGGTGTAAGCTAAACGCTCAATACATGTAAGTCAGACCATGCACACAGGTACAGAAAAATATATTCTATTTTTTCCTCATTTTCTGTGTCTTCTCAGGTCACAACTAAAACAAAAATATTCCTCTGAATTCTTGGTACATATCAAATAAAATTACTAAAAATTTTTCATGTTCTGAATGGTATTATTTTTAGCATACCCTTAAAAATGTTTGTATTTAAGTAATTGTAATTCATAGGAAATTGCATGAAATGCATAGTAGTCCTGTATATCCTTTGCCCAGTTTTACTTGATGCTAATTTTGTGTATCACCATAGTAAAACCACAAAATTGACCTTAGTGTAAACCATGCAGTTCATTCAAATTTCATCAGTTTTACATAATCAAGTCTTTTATGAGTGTTTGTACATGTGATTTTGTCAGCTTTATCACATAAAGAAATGTTCACATGTAGGCTCCCTTGTGCTGTTTGTAGCCATAACCTCTCTATCCTCAATCCTTAACGACCACAAATCTTCTCCCCAGCTCTATGCTAATTTATATTATGTAGAGATGTGATAGCTGATCTTGATCGTCAACTTGACTGGATCTGGAATTAGCTAAAATTCAAGGGATTTTCTTGATCAAATTGTTTGAAGCTTAAATACCCACCCTAAATATGGACAGAACCTTCTGGTGGCTACCCATATAAAAGGATATGGCAGAAGGCAGCTTTTGCTTTTTGACTGCTTGCTCTCTTTCTCACTGGTGTGTTTATCTATGTTGTTGCTGTGGCATTCATTTGCTCATATTGGAAGCAACTACTTTGGATTCCAATGTAGACTAAAGACCAGATGATCTTTAGGAATACTCCAGGCTGTCAATCCCAGATTGGGAGTGTTGAACTATTCAGCCTCATAGGCTGAACAACTACTAAATCCTTTGCCTCTCTGGTGTGGTCCAGCCATTGTTGGACTACTTTGACTCTATTCTATAAGCCAATGTAATAAATCCCCATCTAAATTCATTTTATCAGTTCTGTTCCTTTAGAGAACCCTAACTAATACAGATTGTGGTACCAAGAGCAAGGTGTTACTGTGAAAAACCTGATATTTCTTGGAGGACTGTGGAAGACACTGGGAGTTTAGATTAGAATAGCAGCTGAATGCTGTAAACAGAATTCAATAGGCTGTTTTAGTACAGGTGTGGTTCAAGATGTTCCAGGAGGAGATGGAAACAAGGACATAAAGAACAGCTATGATATTTTGGCAAAGCATCTGACTGCCATCTACCCTCAACCTAAGTGCTTAACTGAGGTTAAGTTAAAAACACAATGGATTATTTTCTTTGGCAGAGGAAACCTTCAGGACAGTTGAATGTTGAATTATGACATGGTTATTAATTGTGACTGTCATACAGATCTACAGTGAAAAAGAGCAAGTGGGGCAGAAAGAAATGTAATATGTACAATCTGGAGAGAAAAAGAACACTAAGAAGCTTAATAATGTTGGAGCCAAGGCATGTGCTGAAGGAAAGGCTCTTTTTGATAAGGAGATTAGTCATTAAGGAGAGGAATCTGGATTTGCATTTGAACAATAGAAAGAATATCCTGAGGACAAGACATCATCCAGTTAAGATTCCTTGTGAAAGGAAAAGGCCTAAGGAATTTTCTGCTCCTAGAAAACTGCAACTGATAAAAGATGTTGGTAAAGTGGATGACACAAGCCAGGATCGATCCCAGGGTGGCAGCCAAACTTGTCCATGTCATTCACATGGTGCTGGCTTTACGGGCACGAAAGATTAAGAGTCACTGGTTCATTCTCCTCAGTTTCAGAGAACTGCCTAGATCAGGCCATTTGCAGCAGGGAAGTTCCTGCATAAAGAGCCCAAAATGGCAACTACCCCTCCCCTTTTCCTAGTGGGCTCAGTGTCTCTCAGCATCTCTTAGAGTCTCTCTGCATCAGTCTCTAGACCATCCCCATTCATTTCTAGCATTCTCAGAGGACACATTTACCCAACAAAGGTAAAACTTGGTTAGCAGGGGAGACCCCAGATGTTGGAGATGCCAGAGTTGTGCGACATCTACCAAGGAAAGCTGTGTACTAAACGGGTGCAGGGGGGGGGGGGGGGTGATAGCAGCCGAAGAGAGAGAGGGATGTATGGTGCCTAAAACAGAACTGGAAGTGCTAAACCATCTACGCCCATTGGAAGTAAAGTTTTAGTCACTGGACATGGAACTCCAGGATTTGGTGATTTCCCTGTTGGGTTTCCGTTTTGCTTTAGTCTGGTATTTTCTCAATATGCTTCCATTACTCCCTTTTGGAAAGATAATGTATATTTGGTTCCATCATATTTTTAAAGTATGTAATTTTTCTTTTGATTTTACAGGGGCTTACAGTTAAGAGAGTGCCTTGATCCCAGAAGAAACTTTGAGCTCTGAACTTCTGAAGAGTGTTGAGACTGTTAAAGACTATGGAAGTGCTTCCCATAGCTTCCAATATTTGAACTCTTTGTCCCCAACTGGAAGTACTGTTTTGCCCCAGCCTGCGGGGACCCTGTACAGGTAAAGCTCAAGGGGGACCACTCCCTGAAAGGAAAAACAGGTGAGAAAGAGGAGACGGAGTCCAAGCAAGTCCACTTGTCAAGGGTTCGCTTTATTGAACTGCAAGCTTTCCTTATATACAGTTTGTATTTAGAAGGGGTTGAAGAAGTTGGTCAAAGGTTACAGCATTTTTATGGGTATGGGGTGGGGGACTGAGCAATTCAGCAACGTGACTGACCGCCAGGTGTTCCAAGAGATTACTGCATGACTTATCTTTCCGAGAACTGTTTGCAAGAGGAAGAGAAAGATAACCTTGCCATAAATTCTTTCTCAAGGTTACTAGTGCAGGCAGAATTTCCTGCTTAAGTCAACTGTTTGTAGAGCTATATTATATTTTTTGGTAATGAATGTTGTTTCTCCAGCTCCCGACACTGTTTGCAGTGGTTTAGGAGGTTTGTATTTGCTGGAGGAAGCAAGCAACTAGGGGAGGGCTTTAAGAGTATATAGCTTGCTCCCTTCCAGTCTGTTTCTCTCTGTTTCCTGGGCATGCTTGAATTTGTGAGCTCTTAGCTTTCTGCCCTGGCTACTTCTGCCATCATGTCTCTCTGTCAGATGGATTCTTACCCCTCTGGAACTATAAACCAAGTAAACTCATTCTTCTATAAGTTGCCTTGCTCATGGTGTTTTATCACAGCAAAGGAAAGGAACTACTACAGAAGAAATCATAGAGTACATAGCCTAAAGTGGCTGGCTTTTCTTATGAAATGTAATTCCTACAAGAGCCATCAAAATTGTTGAATGCATGAATACATTTTCCTTTTTATAGTTATGTATTATTTCATGGTGTTGACATACCAATTTGTTTACCCATCCAGCAGTTGAAGGATATCTGAGTTGTTTTCATGTCACAGTCATTATAAATAGAGGTGAAATGAACATTGTCATTACAGCTTTTTTTCCCTAAACCTTTCATTCTTCTAGAATAGAATGAATGTTTCAGAGGACAATTGCTCAATAGCATGTGGATATTAGATGTTTAGTTTTGTATTAGTTGCCAAACTATCTCCAGAGTGATCATATAACCTATCACTACCATGAATATATCCAGGTTCTCTGTGGCCTCATCAGCATTTGGAGACAAAGATAGTTTTAAGGTCAAACAAGAATGTAAATTTCTTTAGTAGGTGCTATTTCATCTTACTTTTAAAAAAATGTCCATCTAGCACAGTATCATCAATTTAGAAAAGCCTTTTCAGGTGTTTGCTCTATCCAGGCTACCGAAAGAACAAGCCATTCCTTTCCTGCTGGCAGGAACTCTACGTGCATTTGAATGCTGTTGTTACAGGCAACATGGAAAAGTTAAGCTGCCCTAGCTCAGTGCTCCACGCAGAAGTAACACATACCTTGGTACACTGGAAAGTGCAGGCTCATAGACAGGGCGTGACCCCAGGCAGTGGTTCCATCCATGCTTCCAGAAACATTTTTTAGAGAAATATTAAAATTAAAATTTTAAATGAGAGTTTTCCTGGTTTATGAGTGTAGATTCAAACATTGAAAGGCATTGGATACCTTAAAACCCTATGAATCAACTTTGATCTAAATACAAGTTATTTGAGAAGTATTGTTTTAAAGAACTAAGATGCATTTTGAAAAAAAAGAGAAAATATTTTAGAAGAAAGATGTTTTGTATAGGAATGCTTGCACATTTCAGTGTGCTTACAAACCTGCGGGGAAAGAGAAAGTAAAGGATAGTAGGAAAAAGAGGAAGGATCAAAGGAAGGAGGGAAGGATGGAGTAAAGAAGGAAGGAAGGGAGAGAGAGACACACACACACACAGAGAAGGAAAGAATGAAAGAAAGAAAGAAGAAAGAAAGAAAGAAAGAAAGATGAAAGAAAGAAAGAAAGATGAAAGAAAGAAAGAAAGAAAGAAAGAAAGAAAGAAAGAAAGAAAGAAAGAAAGAAAGAAAGAAAGAAAGATAGATGAAAGAAAGGATTTATTGCCTTTTGGATGCAACCAGACCTTCTGTTGAACTCTGCCCAATCCCCTCCTCTAGTCTGTGCACTGGAGCTGCATGTATGAGCTCTACTTAGTCTCTTTTGCCTCTGGCTTCTGCTTAGTTTTGGCAAACAGCTTTTGAAGGCCTTGTGTGGCCTGATTTTCCCAGCCATAGTCAAATGGGAGAAAATTCACATGAAGACTAAAAAAAGATGGAAAAACATGTTTGGGAAATGTTTTATGGTTCAACTTGTATCCTGCTGATAATCATAATATTAATCTACCCACTAGACATATTATTTCAATATCTCATTACCTCAGATATTTTTAGTGCCCCCCAAAGTTGGACTTGTATTATTACCACCAAAGAAATTATTGAAAAAATTGTTGTGTTTACTGTTCTTCAGCTAGTAAGGAATTCTAGTAAGGAATTACCACCTGGAAAAATAAAAGTGTTCTAAATATTTCTTAATGTTACCAAGGAGATATCTTCTTAATTGAGTCCTACCACTTCATAGAGCTCACCAATCTCAAGAATTGCTATTTAATATAATTTTCAATAAATGTTTTAAAGACTACATTAATATTGAAAAATTCTTTTTTAAAATTATTTATTTCATAACCATATGATTAGAAGAGGCATTTCATTACAGCAGCATTGACATATTCAATAACAATTTCCAGAGCTAAGATGCTTCTCTTTCAAAACTGGCTGTAAATT
This sequence comes from Nannospalax galili, assembly GCF_000622305.1. Lineage (NCBI taxonomy): Eukaryota > Metazoa > Chordata > Mammalia > Rodentia > Spalacidae > Nannospalax > Nannospalax galili. Next base: position 10,161,799 of record NW_008335967.1, on the reverse strand, counting down.
ATTATGTTTACAGTTGAATTAATACAGTTATATAGTACTGTACTCTGTATAAACCCTATAAGAAATAAAATTAAATGAGGTTTTAAACTTTGAAAAATATCTCCATTTCATTATTAAAATAAGTTTCATACAGAATAATTCATTTTTAATACAATTGGCACTAAGATGCATATGCGTTTCTAATCTCTATGTATCCGATTGTTACTAGTCACAGTTGGTTACTTTCTGAGCTCCTTAGCATCTGAGCATGGATATAAAGTCATCAGGTATATTTCAGTGGTAATGTTTTTCACATCTACTAATTATTAAGGAGCAAATTTTTTATGGTTTGAAGAATTTTTTCTTATATACCCAGTTCCCAGGTAGCACCCTTCCATCGCCTCCCTCCTCCCACTAGAGCCCTTATACTCTGATATCCCTGCTACTGTCTGCTGTGTTGTCGGCATCCCCAGCTATTCCCTACTACTTGTCCTTCTGGTGAATCTAGTCATCCTATCTAGAGGTGTTTGTTTTAGGAGGGTCAGCTGTTCCTCATCTAGCAGTAATCAGTTGTCAATATTCCTTTGGATAAGATTGGGGTCTGCTGTTCAATTTCCCAGTTCTCTGCTGGGTTACTATCTGGGAATCCCTTTGGCCACTCTGGCCAACAACTCAAAAGGAGGTGTCGCCTGTCTGACATTGTTGCTTGCTATGTAGCCTTTAGCTATACATATGGTCTCTGAAGAAGTTATCAAGAAATATATGTCTAGGTAAGGTTTATCTGAGAACAGCTGGTCTTTGCCTAAGATTTATCTACATGACACAGTAATTAAAAATACCAGACTGGTGGAACTAACCTTCTTGGATGTTTAACAGACATACTTTGAGGTCTATAATAATTTGGTCAGAAGGGCATAAAGGACACTTTTTGCTCCTTGCCATCCTAGGTCAACTAGTTCCAGGGGACTATGAGCATCTCTCAAAATGTCCTATAATGGTGGTGGGTCACCTGTCCTCTTGATCAAGGAGGCCGAGGAGACCCCAGCAGATGGACTTGAACCAGTGTCCAGTCTATAAAGAGGAGGGTCAACACAGAAGATTCATTTCCTCCATGCTTCCAT
>NW_008335967.1:10138882-10160609 GCF_000622305.1 Nannospalax galili | reverse complement strand
CCTGAGGAACAGATCCTTAAATGACCTTAAGAGTAAAAATAAGTCGGTTTATCTGGACCAACTGTGTGGCCTTAAACACCCAAAAGGAAAGTATAACCAAAGATTAAAGGGGCAAATATAATTTCATAAAAAATTCTTTTTAAATTGTGAATAAAGTCGTTTAAATATGTTTACCAAGATTAGAATTATAAGAGTTAATACAATTGCCAAATACAACTTCAGATAGTTTAAGTCTGACATGTTTAAGTAAATCAGTAATAGAGAGAGGCTACCAGGTGTTCAGCACAGAAGTAAGATTCACAGCAATTTATCTTAGTTACCCAGGAAGTCAGAAGTCAGATTCATGAGCTTCTACACAGCAGAAGATGTGAGTGTGAGGTGAAAGCAAAAACAGGTTTAGTGAGGCATGCAGTGTGTAGTGCATGGTGTTTAATGAGTCAGGTCCCATGGATCTGCATGTGGCAGCAATCACAGAGGAAGTGCTGGGGAGGTATGGTGCATTGTGCTCTAGAGTGCTTGCTAACTTCTGCCTGGAAGTAACCATGGACCTAACCTCATTTATTTCAATGGGCTAGTCACTACAAGTACAAGTGTACAAAATCAACTGTAAAATGTACATCTCAAAACATACTCAGTGAATGAACTGATATGAAAATAAAATAGTTTTTATACTTTGTAGTCAAACTTTAAGTTATTTTGGTACGTGTTCTTCCTTACATGCCCTACATTTAAACAAATATTATGACTACTGGAGGTGACTTTCATCCACACAGCTTCAAAGCCTTTTCTCCCTTGAAATCAAGTCTAAGTAAGCTTAAAACTCAATCTTTGAAAGCTGACAAGAAGTGCTTATATATTCCATTTTCTTGTTTGTTCCTTGTTTTCAAAGCAACTATTTCAATTGCAAAGCCAGATGTGCATTCCTTACCAGCATCAAATGTCAATGGTGGGTAACATTGGCATTGCTGAAAATATTAACCCTTTCCCTATGACACCTCTGTAACAGAAGACCCTCTTACCTCCTCTCATTGCAGAAAGCCTATTGGTGCTATAAAGCACAGATTCAGATTATTGCTCAGGAAAATGCCCTGACCAATCAGGCTGGATTAAGTGTCCCTGACTGTGTTCTTCCATGAGATACCTGACTTTAATTTAAAGAGTAGCTGAGTGAGACTCCATTACCACACCTACTGTGTATTTTGGCTGTTTGTGTGCATGTTTTCTTTCTAGTGGTGAACTCATTACAGAAAGAATGGTGGTTTATTTTCTTTGTATCATGGTTACTTAGAAAGCAGTCAATGAAATTTTGCTTCAGAAATGAATTAATAAGTTAATGAAAGCACTTACTCTGTAACAGGAAGACAAAACCCATAAGCAGTTGCCCAGCCTAACTCCAGTTGATCTGAATGTCTGACATTAAGAGCTGTCAAGAGTAATTCCAGTCTTACCACATAAGTAAAACTTATCTAGAACCCATGGTTCAGAAAACAGAGAATGAAATATGCATTAATACAATACATAAGTGGTGATGATCACGTTAGTTATTTATGGTAATAATATATCTTATTTCAGGAAATCAAAATATTTTTACTATTAAAAACGTATTACCTGATATTATTAATTTCTAATGTGACAATAAATCATTAAAATCATTCATCATAAATTTAACAATTGAAAGTATTATATTAATTTTGCAGCATTTAGGCTCTTAAGTAGCTAGAGTATAAATTTTATTGAAAAAGTAAGGAAAGTAAGGACCCCATTTTTCTTTTCCAACTTCAACATAACCCTAAGTGAAAGCAGAGGCATGCAGCGTGTAGCTGCTGTGCACAGCACAGGCTGTAATGTGGTGAAGCTCAGAGTGTTGGAGAAACCTGAATTTGCGTCCTTTGTCTGCTGAAGCCTGTCTGCCTAAGAAGCTCAATAAAGGTTTAGCATATTATTATCACTAGACTATGCAGGAATTTCACTTCACAGATCCTTAATACCAACAGACAACTGGTGGCCAACCCCTGTTACACTGAGATTTTTCATTTACCTTGCAGAGTAGAACTTTTGAAGCAGAGCTCACTGACGAAGCTGTCTCTTTTTTTTGAAAAAATAAATTTTAACTTAAAAAGTTTAGTTATTATTTTTATTTTATGTGTATGAGTGTATTGCCTGAATGTATGTAAGTGCCTTCATGTTGTTCAATGCCCAGCAAGGTCAGCAAAGGGCATTGAACTCCCATGGAACTGCAGCTATGGGTAGTTGTTAGTCACCATGTGGGTGTTGGGAATTGAACCCTGGTCCTCTGCAAGAGCAGCGAGTGGTCTTAACCACTGGGCCTCTCTCAAGTCCCATGACAAAGCTGTCTTAACGAGAATGTGAGGCCAATTGCCTTTGGGTAAGAATGTGGGTTCCCTACAGTCATCACTAGAGAATGCAGGTAAAATTTAAGATTTAATTTATGCTTTTAACTTGATTGTAAAACATTAAAAAAAATCTAAATTTTACAATGAATTAAAATATTAGTGGTGTTCTATTTTTCATAAAGGAAAATATTCTACAAACTAGATAAAACTAAAACAATGGGCAAATTTAAAATAAAGTGGTTTATTAAGAAAAAATGTTAGGCTAAACTTCATTCAATAGCAACATACATAGAATTAGAAGCACATGTTTCTTGATTTACATGAACACAAGTGCTCAAAAACTTAGAAATACTTTTGAAGCAAATATTATTTCTGTAGGCAGCTGAAGATGAATAAACATGGATAGATCTCATTTTTAAAATTTAAAGAAATTCGAATGTCACGATAAGGCAAAAAGTTATCTAGGACTTACTTTCTCATTCCTTTGACAATATCTTTTGTAGAACAGAAAATTTTGCTTTAATAATGCCCACCACATGATTTCTTTCATAAATCATTCTTTTAAAAGCAAACATTACCAAACTCAAGGTCATATGAAGTCAATGACTCATTTGAGTTAGTTTTATATAGAACATATCCATTATGTCTACATTAATTTTAACACATATGGAGGTGTCCAACTGTTTCAGCACCATTTATTGAAAAGAATATCCTTTGTCCATTGAATTGTCTTTACTCTTTTCACAAAGACTAGTTAAATATATTTTGTTCCATTGATGTAGTAGTTATCTGTTCTGTTAGCATTATGAATGTGATTATTATAGGTTTATTGTAAATCTTGAAGTTGGCTCATGCCAGTCCTCTGACCCTATTATTCCTCTCAATAATTTGTTAACTATTCTTGGATTTTTGTCTCTCTACTTTATCCTTAGACTTCGTTTTCAGATAACCACCAACCACCAACTACCTTGTAAGGATTTTGATTGAGATTGCATTGGACCTCTAGAGCATTTGAGAAGAACTGATATTTTAATGTTACAGTAGAACAAAGGCCTCTTAAGAGAAAACTGATCAAGAAAATAAAAATCTCTGGCCTGAGTGGAGGCTTCATTTTCTAGTTTTGCCTGTTCAATCAGATATCCTAGAACTGGCGTTACAAGAGGTTGTGAGCCATCTGACTTGGGTGCTGGGAACTGAACTTGGATCCCCTGTAAGAGCAGCAACTGCTCTTAACCACTGAGCATCTCCCATCCCCCTGGAGCATAATCTTCATTTTACAAACTAAAGTGAGAAAACATCATTTTTCAGGAAAGGGAGCAAAAACTTTTTTGGATGCTTAATTTGTATTACATATTCATAAAACAATGGCTAGGAGAGGATCCCTCCACCCACTTCCCATTACAGCCATTAATCATTTGCTCTAAGTGCTTTTCCATTTGGCAAATGATAGCTTAGCAGAGCTCAGTGGAAATGAATAGTACATCATCTACTTAATCATACAAAACATTGGAGTAAAAGAGATAATTTCACCTATGGGCAAGTTGTTCACTGACATCTTGAATTATTTTTCAAATGCATGAGCTTTTAAACTTCAGAATCATAGTTGCCTCTAATTATCATAGTATAAATTCAAAAGTTTTTAACCTTTCTCTTTAAATCTCTTATAGTGTTAAAGAAAAAATCCCCAGTATATTTAAAAATATCATTATGGAAAAAGAAAGTTAAAATAAAATATGTCCAATCTTTTCCTTAGTTTTCATCTTAGCTACTGTCTTTTTCCTGATCAGGTCACCTCTGCCCTTAGAGGTCAGTCCTGGAAGCTGAGCTTCTACCTGGTCCTCCTGACTTCATATTCCTCCTCTCTGACTTCACAGCATGATGGGTCTAAGGGTATTCCTTTCCATAGCTAATAGTAAGACTCATGTCTTACTACATGTCTTATTACATGTCTTATTACTGTCTTTTAATAATAGGCTCATATACTGCTTTCCTATACAAAAAGACCACAGGGTCTAGAAGTAGCCCTCAGAGTCTTTCCTTTCTTTCAGTGTCTTTTTTTAGGACATTTCTTTACTCTCTTTCCTTCTAATCTTCCCAGATTTTAATCTTGTGTTTTTGTATTCTATACCTTACTGTTGCATTACTTCTTAACCTCTAGTTATTTCTTTATTCTTTGATCATTTTGAATCCATGCTCACTGTTATCTCTCTAAGAATATTTGAGTTAGTTTTGTCACCTCAATGTTCATTTGACTTCCTGTATCCACTTCTCCAATGATCAAATGATCCATTTTCTTGTCAACTGCTTTCATTGTTATTAAACCTTGTACTTGACATTTTCACTATGAGTTTAGAACATCAATGACTTCAGTTGTGATGAAATAGCAATTAGTGCTGTGATCTGAGACCTGTATCAACAGAAGGGAGGCGTTTATGTTAGATCCCTGTTCTTCTACCCAATTCCATTAACCTTAAACTTCTGTGGAAAAATTAGTTCAATTTCTCATATGAAAATTACTATCCTTTATCACCTCATTTCCTTCTCTTCATCCTTGATTTAAATTCCTTGATCAGTCAAAATCATTCCCTTGTATAAACACTCAACATCCTACATCTCCACTTTTTAATTATATTTAATGGAAAAACAATATATATCAAGTCTAATCCTTCTTTCAGTGCCTACATCCTGGCAGTTGGATATGGCCGGAGACAAACACTGAAGTGGACAGACATTGCTGATCCTTTATTGCTGACTGTCATATCTTCTGCTTAAATATATTCACTCTTGTACATTTCTATTTTCAACATTTTCATTTTTCTTCAGAAAACAAACATCTCTGTTTTTGAATCCATGCTTTTTATTTCACTGAGAAATTTAAAGCAATAAACAAGAACTCCCTTAAGCATCTATATTGCACCTGCTTACCTGTCTGCCTTTAAAGCAAAATCCTTTCTTCCTTCCTAATTTCTATGATGGAATTGCATCATTGCTCCTTGCTTTTACTCATTCATTTACATCAGTATACAAAAGCATCAGTATTCCTTTCATTCAGAACCAACTGAACATCAGACTTTCCTTATGCTTTTACCTTTTCCAGATATCACCTTTTTTCCCTGCTCTTTAAAAAAAGAGATTAGTTCATTAAAGCATATGGGATAACTATATTGCTTTGCTTTCCATTCTTTTTATTTTTTGTGTTTTTAAGACAGCATCTCACTATGTAGTCCTGGTTGGCCTGGACTCACATAGATACACCTGTCTCTGTCTCCAGAGTGATGGGTTCAAAGGCATGTACCACTATGCCAAGCTTCTTCCCATTCTTTTTAAAAACCAACTTCAGTTGGATTTTTAAATGCAATGTCCTTTAAAATGATTCCATATTACTGAATCAGGGGTTGATGATTAATTTTCACAGCTACGTTTGGGCATCTGTTCACTCCTTCCTTCTTGAAATGTATTTTAAATTTGTCTTAATGGGAAATATATTCTTTCAGATTCTTCCATGCTTTACTGGCTGTTTTCCTTTCTGTCTTCTTTTTTTGATCCATTTCCATATCTCTGAATATTTGTATCCTTCATAATCTTGTCCAAGATCATAATGTTGAAACAGATCAGTGGAATCCAGCTTTCCTGAAGGTATTTGGGTATGAGGTGTTAAGAAATGTTAAGAGAGGGTTAATGTTGGGGCTGGAGGGACGTGGGTTCAGTTCCCAAAACCCACATAGCAGCTAACACCAGTCCATACCTCCAGTTTCAAGGGATTTGATATCCTCTACTGTTCTTCACGGGCATTGAAACACATTTGGTGTAAATATGTACTTGCAGGCAAAACATTCATACACACAAAATAAATAAAATGACATGGGTGCACTTACCTACATGCAGGTAATACACGCATACACATAAAACAAAATAAAATCTTTAAAAGAATGTTAATCTTAAAGATGGGTCTTTATTTGGAGCACCTTTGATGTTTTTCAAGTAACCTTAGATTGGGGGCTAGCTTATTTGACACTTTGATTGACAGTCATCAGCATTGGGAAGCTATGATAAGAACAGTACCTCATTTGGTGATACTAGATCTTCATTACAGCATCTCTGTTGTGATGAACTTCATGAATTCCTTGATGAAACTACATTCCAGGTGTAAGGAGCACTGAAACCACAGCTGTTGCTGAAGTCACAACTTCTGTTTAGGGAAGCCTTGTTCCAATCACAACTGCTCCAGCTTCCACTAGAGCCAGAGAACTTCAAGTCCTTCATGACAAACCTCACTGACCTCAAAGTAACCTCATTTATAGCTGCTCCAGAGGGTCCACCCCTGTCTAATCTAGGTCTTCTAATAACAGTCCTCAGTCAGGCCAGAAGGAGGAAGAGCACCTTCCCCAATGACTCAGCCAAACGCTAGTAACGGATAGAAAGGAAACTACACCCATGTAAGGTTTATAACGAGTCTTTAGATGAGGCCTATGTTTCTGAGAACTACAAGCCATGCTGTGCTTGATGGTGTTACAATCTGAGCTCAGATCTGTCCTGCACCTTTTCTGGCTGTATAAGCAGGCGGGGTTTGCAGTCTCCTTTGGTTAATTTGTGTACTTCCCTCTGGAGTTGCAACATGGGTCCTAATTGAGGCTTTTCTCAAATGGCCTCTGTCTACTTATGGTGTTTGTCGTGATAAAGCTGGGTGACCGGGTTGCACAGAGAGTAGGCAAGACCCGGGTAACAAGCAGATGACTGAAGAGTTTTCAGAGAGCCACTGAAAGCTAAAGGTCCTGATACTGAGAGCTAAGAACTCTAATACTCCCAATTCTGAACAGTCACATTAGGATATTGTGGAATAGTTTCAGGAAGCAGCAAGTGACTAAAAGATAAAGAAACAGACTGTGAACAACTGAAGGTGTGAGATAAGTCCATGAGGATTTCAAGCCCTGGGTGTTAGAAGTGTTTGAGAGAACTACCAGGGTTAAATTGCTAGAAGCCTCAACACTTAAGTTCAGGAGTTGTAGGTATAGCTGAGTGCTGGCACTCCTAGTCCAAAGCAATAAGCCTCTACCTTGAGAACTTACAGCAATAAGCACCCTGTTTAGAAAGCTTGGAGTTGTAAGCTTCTGATTCTCATGGCTTAGAGCTTTAAACCTCTGGGTTTGTAAGCACAGCTTGTGAGTCTTTGATGTTCAGGGCCATCATTATTGATCCTTTCCTATGTGTAATTTCTATTGTGTTTGAATTCCTAACCAGTCATTTAAGATTAATGAGGACCAAATTTATATCTAAAACAGCACCTTCCCATGATGTCTAAGTTCTTATAACTACAGCTATTTTAAAAAAGAATTATTTATTTATGATTTGTGTGTGTGTGTGTGTGTGTGTGTGTGTGTGTGTGTATGTGTGTTATGCCTGTGGGCATGCTCATCATAGGACATTGAGAGAGCTAATTCATTCCTCCCTCTATGTGGGTCCTAGGCAAATGCCTTTACCCACTGAGACATCTTTCTGACTCTTTACATCTGATTTCTTTTCCTGTTGTTGTTACAACAAATTTTATTTGGAAAAACAGGGTGAGGAATAGATTTGGTCCACAGGCCATCATTGTCTTTGTTGCTTCAAATAATAGACTTGGGGTAAATAATTATGTCCAATTTTTAAAATAAGCTATAATCTTTCTCAAAAAGAAAAATGAGCAATGAACACACAGCCAAGCAACAGTTCCAGTTACACTACAAAACTTTATCAACTGTTACACATGGACAAGAGCCTTTTTGGGAAGACTGAAAGTTTAGTTCTCATGTTGAGTTGTAGCGACAACTTTAACCAAAACTGTACAGATGATTATAAGCAAGAAGTAACCAACTAAATCTTACAAAAATTTAGACCAAAAAATTTAGAACAAAATATAATGAATTCTATATTCCAATATTCAATTTTAAAGAATATTTTTCATGCAGTAATGACCAAAAATATATTGTAAAAATATTACTATGACTTAGGATTGTTATAAAATTAAAGGATAAATTAAAGGATAAAATTAAAGGATTAAATATGAGTACTTAGAGCCATACTGGAGCAAATATTACAGAGATTAAATCCTTATACAAACAATTATTAGCTGTAATGCACACACAATCAATTTCTGTTTCAGATTGAAGTATGAGAAAGTGAATTTTCAATTTTCAAAATGAAAATTCAAAGAATAGCAATCACTGAAATATGTATGCAAAGGGGTCGCTTATTCTTTAGGCATGATAAATTGAGGATCAGGAAACATACACACAAAAATTTGCTCATTAATGTTCCCTCATGGAGAAGGCAGGGCCTCCTGAGTGTGCACCTTTCCCTGAAGACTTATTGCCCATTAATGCTAGGTGAGAGATTGAGATATTTTCTTTAGTGGTGTAGCCACTGGTAAGTCACCCTGATTAAATTCACTGGTTCACTGATCTCGACTTGGGTGGAATTGTTTCATTTCTGTCCTTGGTGTCTTATGTGGAGTGAACAGATATTTTGTTCATGTCCCCAGAAAATTTCACAGAACAGAGACAATCTCATATTATAGGATGAACTTAAATTCTTGTTGATGAAACGTGGGATAATTGTAAAATGGGCAGACTTGGGACTAGACCTTGGGAAAACGTTTTGGCTGGGTAACATGTGAGTGCCAAAGACATTCCTGAGTTCAGAGCTTCTTATCAATAATCTGTTTTTAATTTTGTCTTCATTTAAAGTAGTTTTATATTTAAAACTTTGAATATGGTTGATTTCTAAGAACTGCACTTGTTTTACATCTATTTGTTTCTCTGTTTTTTTGGGGCAGTTTTCATTTATTTCAATGTATATTTTTATTGATTTTTTGTGCATTTCGTACAAAACATCTTAATTATCTTTATACATTCTTTCCCATCTTCACCCCCTATAGCTCCTCCCACTGAAGTTGGTGCATTCTGTCATACATGTTAAGGCCTATCTAGTCGAGTTAGTGTACCCAGATGTCCCTCAGTGCAAGATCATCCATCTAGTCAGTCTATGTACAGCCTCTCCCTTAAAGAAGATCAACTCTCCCTCATCCAGCAGTAATCAGCTGCCAATAGTTCTTTGGTTAAGTTTGGAGCCTGCTGCCCATTTTCCCAGTTCTGTGCTGGGATTTCATCTGATTGAGTTTGCATGGATCATGTGCATGCTGACACTGTTGGTGTGAATTCATATGCACATGGTCCAAGAGGCCTGTAAGACTGTTTCCTTATGATCTTGTGCCTTCTTCCCTGGTTCTTACAGTCTTTAAATTCCCTCTTCTGCAATGGTCCTTTAAACCCTGGATGAGTGAAGTTGAATATAAGAGTACTGTCCAGGGATTCACACCCTGTAGACTCTTAGTCTCTACACTTTGGCCATTTGTGTCCTTTTGTGTTCATTGCCTTCTATTGCATGAGGAAACTTCCTTGACGAGATGTATTAATATTCTCTCTACTGCTTGTTCCACTATGTTCCATGAGCCTGAGGTGTAGAGGTTCCATTGTAGATGTGTCACTTAGGGTTGGACATCTCATAGACACTTATTCTCTGTGTGTGACCAAATAGGGAACTCAGTAATAGTCTCCATCTACTACAGAAGAAGCTTTTTTAATGAGTGATGACTGGAATGCTTCTCTGTAAATATAAGGATCCATATTTGGCATACAGTAATAAATTACATTTGTCTAGGGATCTGACAAAGGTATGGTTTTCTATAGGCTCTCTTACCTCTCCAGCAATGTGTATTTGCCTATGTTTACAGTAATAACACACAGGAGTTCCCTCCTATTGAGTGTATGAGTGTTATGCCTGCATGTAGGTAAGTGTACCCATGTTGTGCAATGCCCACAGAGGACAGAAGAGGTTGTCAATCTGGAGTTACGGATAGTGGTTAGCTGCCATGTGGGTGCTGGGATTCAAACCCAAGTCTTCTGCAAGAACAACCAGTGTTCTTAACCACTGAGCCATCTCTCCAGCCCGACGTCATTTTCACCAAACTTTTTTTTCATAATTTTTAGTCTGTAAATTAATGACAGCTTGCATTTATTAGGCCTAAACTTTGTAATTATAGTTAACTTTTCAAATTTTTCTATTGTGTATTCCATTAGTTATCCAATCCTACCGATTTATTTTATGTGTATGAGTATATTGCCTGCATGTACGCATGTGCACTCATGTCATGCAATGCCCACAGAGGACAGAAGAGGCCATTGGATCCCCTGGAACTGGCGTTACAGACAGTTGTTAGCTGCCATGTGGGTGCTGGGATACAAACCTGGGTCTTCTGCAAAAACAGCCAGGATTCTTAATTTCTGAGCCATTTCTCCCTGCACCCCCCCGATTTTACCTTTCAACCATATTTGCAGTCTGACCACTATATTGCTACCACTGTGGTCCAACTTTTTTTCTCTCATTTGGATTACTGAAATAGCCTTGTAAATGGCTTTTTATTCCAAACTTATACAATATTCATTTCAACAGAACAGCCATAGTGAATTTGCAAGCTAGTATCACAGTATTTCTATTCCTCCTGCTCAACATGCTCCATTTCATATGAGTAAGTACAAAATATTTTTGGTATTTTATAAGGTAATCAATGTTATATCTACACCTCCTATCACTCACCTTGCTGCTAATTTATTTATTGATTGATTAATTCACTGATTTTTGTGGGCATGGGGAATAAGGCAACTACTCTACCATTGAGCTACATCCCCAGTCCAGATTCCAGTTATTTTAAATTGCTAGTTGTGAGCTGGGCATGGTGGTGCACGCCTGTAGTCTCAGCACTTGGGAGGCAGAGACAGGCAGATCTCTGTAAGTTCAAGGCCAGCCTGGCCTACATAGTGAGTTCTAGGCCATCTGGGGCTACAAGGGAACCCTGTTTCAAAAGATCAAAAAAAATTGCTAGTTATTTCTGATATATTCCTGGCATACACTTACTATAGGAAATTTTCATGTGTTGTTCCTATTTCCAGGGGCAAGTTCATTGGTGGAACACTTTGGTTAGAGTACATGGCAAAATCAAATGGTATTGACTAGGAAACTTCTTCACGGATGGCAAGGTTTCAATTTTACTTAGTAGAAGGTGCTTTGTAGGCTGCTGGGGATAAAGTTTATTAATAGTCTTACCCTGCTGTGAACACTGGAAACTACAATAATGATTCATATAGCAAGATATGCTCACGGATGCAATATTGGTTATGGGTTAACCAACTGCTTTCTGATTGGATTTAAAGCCTATTCCACAGGAGGAAACCCATGGCTGGTACTATAAAACTAGCCAAGTATCCATGGTGTTACAGGCCTCAGGGGTGATCCTACTACCATTATTATACAAGTAGACAGTTTCAAACTTCCCTCTAATTTCCTATCATCTATCTATCTATCTATCTATCTATCTATCTATCTATCTATCTATCATCTATCTATCCTATCTATCTATCAATCATCTATCTATCTATCATCTATCTATCTATCTATCTATCTATCTATCTATCTATCATCTATCATCTACCTATCTATATCTATCTATCATCTGTGCAGTTCTCAGATATTGTCAGTGAAGTTTCTTTACAGAGTGGACATTGGTTAATGCAGAAGCTCATAAATAGTCAAATTGCTGAGAATAAGTGTTAGTGGATACTCTGCTGCAAATGGGACATCTTTATCACAATCCCCCCCGCCCAGGCTTGTCAGGGTCCACTATAGAAGAGTGGGTGGAGAGACCGTAAGAGCCAGAGGTCAGGGAGGGCCAGGGCCTAACAATGTTTTCTGGACATGACAGGACCACTATACTCATAAACTCACAGCTGCTGTGATTACTTGCATGAGATCTGCACAAGATCAAGCTTGTCAACATTCTAGTGTAGAGGAGGGAAGGGCCTTGTGAGCCCTAACCCCTGATTAACTATGAACAATCAAGTTTTTCTAGGGAGAATCAACTTTCTTTAAGGATGTGGCTGCTGGTAGGTCAACCACCCTCCATGGCCCCAGACTCAAAGGTACATGGGCAACACAAATTGGATGCAATGGGTTATTTAAAAAATAAAGAGGACACGAAGGTGGGGGTTAGGGAGATAGGGGTGGATCTGGGAGGTGTTAGGAAGATAATCAGGGATGACTATAATTGAAATATAGTATATAAAATTCTCAAAGAATTAATACAGATCCCCTGGGACTGGAGTGATGGACAGTTGTTAGCTGCCATGTGGGTGTTGGGATTCAAACCCAGGTCTTCTGCAAGAACAACCTGTGTTCTTAACCGCTGAGCTACCTCTATGGCCCCTATAAATATTTTTAAAGTTTTAGTTTAACATAGTCTTAGAACTTCACTGGCCATCTGTTTGAAGTCCTAGTATTTACCTATCCCTGTACCTTACCATTTTTCTTGATTTATTTTTACTCTACTATCTCTAAAATTAATACGTATCATACAGTATGTGTTCAGTTGGCATGTATGGAATCAATAAATACATGATTAGTATTTTAGAACTACATTTATTAGTTTGTGAGGCCCATTTTTCACAGGTTATATTCTTAAATTTTCTCAGTACTTGAAATGATACATATTGTTTTGCATGTTAGACAAGTGGTTTGCTGCTAGGCTACATCCCACCCTTTTAAAAAATTAATTTATCACTTTTAGTTTTCTTCTTTTTCATTTTATTTATTTCTATTTTATATGTCTGAGTGTTTTGCCTGCATGTAAGTGCACTCATGTTGTATAACACCTGGGGAGGCCAGAAAAGTGTCAGATCCCCTGGAATTGGAGTTACAGAGAGTTGTTAGCTACCATGTGGGGGATGGGAACCAAACCTGGGTCCTCTGCAAGTGCTCTTAATCACTGAATTGTCTTTCCAGCCCCTTTCTAAAATTCTGAAACAGGATCTTACTAAGTTGTCTAGGCTGGCTTTGGATGTATGATACTCCTGCCTCAGCCTTCCAAGTAGCTGGAATTCTAGGTAGATGACATTACTCCAAGCTCATTCATATGTTTTTATTTATTAAAAAAATTTAGAGTGCTTGTGAGTATGTGTGTGTGTGTTTTAATGTGTGTGTTTCAGTGTGTGTATCCATGTGGGTTATTTTGTGTGTGTGTGTGTGTGTGTGTGTGTATGTGTGTGTGTGTGTGTATATATGCATGCTACAATGTGCATGTGAATGTGAGAGGACAACTTTGGGGAACTGGTTCTCCCTTTACTCCATTTCTTTTGTTACTGCTGTTCTACATACCCCAGGCTAGCTGACCTTTGAGTTTCTGAGTGATTCTCCTGTCTAACTTCCATCTTGCCATTGGAGTGCTGCCATTACATCATATGCTTCCACTTCATGATTTTTTTAAAGATTTATAAATGTCTGTTATTGACACTGTCATTTGCATGTACAACCATCATGACTGCTCACTTCAGGCATTTTTATGTGGGTTTGAACTCAGGTTGTCAGATTTTCACATCAAGTGCCTTTGCCAGCTGAGCCCTCCTCCCGGCCCCTCTCATATGTTTTTAATGTGTCCATTGCTTTTGGCCTCCTTCCTCAAACTATGTAAATTAGCTGAATATTGCTTTTATTATTCAGTAATATATTCAGTAATATAACTGTGTTTCCTTTAAAAGGGAGATCATGCTGTCTCCTTTTCCTTAATGACACATCACAAATCAGGTCATTGATTAACATTTTTCTCAATTTTTATATTGATTATGTGAGCCAACCTCAGAAAAGTGCGAATAAAAGGACTTCCATGCCAAAGAACAGTAGGTCTTAGGATTGATTTTAATAAAACACTGAAATTTTGCACATAGTGAAAGGATAAAAGTTTTATATCTTACAAAAATCATTAAAGTAAATGCATTTGGGAAGAATTATTTCAGGCATCTCCAATAGACACTTTTATGAGGTACTGTTGATCAAGGTTTCCTCTGAGTGGTTTCATTTCCTATACAAGTTCTTTTAAAAGTAGTTAAAAGCTCTGATAATTCTTATTTCATCATGTCTGTCATAGGCAACAAGGAATAATTCATTTTGTTTTCATTTTTAAATATCAATACTGAATACTGAAAAATCAGATGTAACAATTCTAAGTCTAACTGTCAGTGCTGTAATCTGTCTGTGAGCAATGACTGGATGTAGCAGAAACTTGTGATGGTTATACACAGGTCAACAGAAGTCTTCTCTTCAGTTCTTCCTTCTGCCTATGCTAAACAGAACTTAGATTATCCTGTGTTCATATTCTCTAAGTTAGCACACACTCAAGGCTTACCTTAACAGTGCAAAGGACACAGCTCTATCTCCCTCTGTTCAGCACATGGAATGGGAAGAAACAAGCGAGTTTCCCATTTTGGTTCAGTGCTGCCCCTCTCTTAACTGGTTGCTGGACCTTGAGCAGATGATGGACCTCTCAGAAAATCTGTTTTCTGATCAATAATTTTATTATATTTGTTTATTCGTTGTGTATCTAGATGTGTGGAGGGTTCATGACTTGGCATTCATGTAGAGGTCAGAGGATTACTTATAGGGGTCAGTTCTTTCTTCCCACATGTGGGTTCTACAGATTGAACTCTGGGTATTAGGCTTGGGATGCCATTAGTCACAGAGGTATCTTGCTAGTGAGCTGATATTATTTTTGTGCCCGTCATACAGATGCGGTAAAACATGACAACATTCCAGTGATAACTGTGTATCACTGCTGTTGATCAGGCCATATATTGTTCAAATTTCTAATACCTTACAGATATCTGTCTGAGCCAACTTGCTGGCCCCTGAATTTTAATTTATAAAATACTTCACTCTTGGTTTGTTGAGAGAATTATGTAAAGTAATATCTCAGTATTTTAACAAAGTCTAAATCAAAGGTTAATATTTAATAAATAAGTGCATTCTAGTAAATATAAATATATAGCTAACTGTTAGTTTCTACAGAATTTTATATTTACTTTAATTTTATTGGTGCTAAACTGCATATAATGATTTAGAAAAGTATGTATTTTCTTGTTAAAAATAATTTAGTCATTATTTTTTATTTTAGGCATATGAGTATATTGCCTGCATGTGTGTAAGTGAACTCATGCTGTGCAATGCCCAATGAAATCAAAAGAGGATGTCAGATTCTCTGGAATGGACAGTAGTTAGCAGTCCTGTGAATGCTGGGAATCGAACCCAGGTCCTCTGCAAGAGCAGCCAGTGCCCTTAACCACTGAGCCATCTCTTTAGCCCCCAAATTATGTATTTTGTAAAATGTGTAACCAGATATGTTTACTTATTATAAGGAGTAACTCCCTACTATTTCTGTGTGAAAATTATTTTTAAAAAATATATTATTGAGTTTTTGTGCATTTCATACAATATAGTTCTTTTTATTGTTGTCCTGTTTTCTTTGAGACAGGGTCTCTCTGTAGTCACAGCTGGCCTGGATTCACTATGGAGACCAGGCTGGCCTCGAACTCACAGAAATCTGCCTGCCTCTGCCTCCTGAGTTCTGGGATTAAAGACATGCATTACCACATCCAGCTCATGCAATAGTTCTTAATCAAATTTAGAACCCCCCTCTCCCATCCATGGCCCCACATATCCCCCTCCCACTAGAATGCATGCATTCTGTCATATATGTTAAGTCCTATTCAGTCAAGCATTTGTACTCAGATGTCCCTTGCTGCAAGTTTATCCACTGGAGTCTAATAAGTCTATCTAGAGATCTTAAAGATCTACTCTCCCTCACCCAGCAATAATCAGTTGCCAACAGTTCCCAGGTTAGGTCAGGGCCCTCAGCCCATTTCCCTAGCTCCATTCTGGGCCCTTACCTGAAAACTCTTAACCACTCTATAGAACAATGCTTTTCCAATTTTTACTTGTGTTGCCCTGACAGTGATATGAATCAATAAACTAATCAAAAAGGCATAAAACTTTATAAAGAAACCAACTCAATATATTAGCATTACAAAGCCATCCGATTTTATTTTACTTTCCTCTAAAATTTGGTCAAATTAAATTTTCACTTGCCCTTTTCCTCCAGTTTCTTAAAGTTATTATTTCTCATATTCTGTGCAATATATCTCTTATGCTGAGGCTGTACATGAGTGTAAGTGGGAAATATGACAAATGAGAATGAACTTGCTATAGCAAAATGTCACTCTTGATATCTGAATATAAACATAATACTAAGGAGAATCAATACTAACCTTTTCCAGGAATCTGAAAATTATTAACAATATTAATCAAAATTCTTCATTGCACAGGAAAAACTCCTTCATTAGAGGTGCTCAGAACGTAATGCTGAGCACCTGTTTCTGAGCAAAGGCTGAAGGCTGGGTAAATGC
The DNA here is from genome assembly GCF_000622305.1 of Nannospalax galili. NCBI lineage: Eukaryota > Metazoa > Chordata > Mammalia > Rodentia > Spalacidae > Nannospalax > Nannospalax galili. The sequence goes on along the minus strand of NW_008335967.1, from coordinate 10,143,937 downwards.
TTTTGATCTAGAAAGTGTGAGACACCCCATTCTCCTGAAGATCTTTCTGGCTTGGTAACCACAGCTGACCAGTTTCTTGTTTCTATAACCCTAAATTTCCTTAATTAAGACACTCCATTCAAGGAGAGGCAGAAAGATGACTGCACAAGGTTTGGCATTTTATGAGCATGCTGGACCAGTGATGATTTCAGGAGGGGAATAATTCTTTTCATCCCTCATGAATATCTTCTATATTCCATAAAGAATTCCCTGAATTCCCTGAAGCCACTAGAGTCAACTTTCATGGAGTAGCAGTTAAATTTGATTAAAAGAAAATGCCATAGCTTGTACAGATATAAAGTCATTTGACACTGTGACATGACACTGTCATGCACCGAGTTCACACTTGCAGTTGAATAACAAAAAGCTCATGTATTTTAAAAATTAAATTTATACTTTTTGGGGGATCACAAATTATAATTTTGGGGAGGATACAGTTATCTTTGTCCATGATCTGAATGTTGGACATGCCTTGTAATGTGCTTAAATACCACACTTGTAAACTCTCCCATGAAAGGGCTGTGTCCCAATAATATATACAGGATCTAGTGAAATTTTATTTTTGTGTACAGGTGTTCAAAAATATATTTACCTCCATATAAAGTAATTTTAAAATGTTCTCTGTAACTAATATACACATTTATAGGAACAGTTTCTCTTCATATATACTAAATACTTGCATTGGCTGAGGATGAATCACTTGGCAATTATGATATGAGTTATAACAGTAGAAAAAACTAAATATTATATATTAACAATAAATTGATTTATTCAGGTTACTAAAATATTCCTGGCTGAGATCTCATTTAAGAAGGAGATTAATGGGGCTAGAGAGATGGCTCATCGGTTAGAGAACTGACTGCTCTTGCAGAAGACCCAGGTTCAGTTCCCAGTACCCACATGACAGCTAGCAACTGTCCATACTCCAGTTCCAGGGGATCCAAATCCCTCTTCTGACCTCCGCAGGCACTGTATGACACAGGTGACCTTACCTACATGCAGGCAAAACACTCATACACATAAAGTAAAAATGATAATTTTTTAGAAAAGGAAGAGGATTAGCACATATTAATCATTTTCTTCCAAGTTTTTTTATTTTTTTAAAAAAATTTTAATTCTTAACATATTTTAATTCTTTGAGAATTTCATAAAGTGTATTTTGATAACTTTTCTTTATACAAACTGGAAGCATGGTAGTCTCCTTTTAGGGACTGTATAAATGCTAGGGAAAACAGAAGGAAAGGAAGACGATGGATGCAGGTTTAATCCCCCTTGTTGCTTTTCTAATGCTTCTGGTTATTCCTACTTCTTTGTCTACATTCTAGAACATACTCTCCCTTCCTTTTACATCTCACCTAGGGAGAAGACTTCAGTTCATATCTCACTCTATCCTACCAAGGCCCCTCTCAATCAGGGCCTCTTCTTTGGCTATTCGGGAGTTATGACACAGTGACAATTTTGACTCATTCATTAAGTCATTCATAATATGCTAACATTTGTCAAATTATACAAGCAATGACGTCTTTCATGGATTTTAAGTACTAGTTGATTTAAAAATCATATTTGTTATTCATTCATTCTTTCATAAATATGTTCAATTATTTGAAAACATTAGATATTTAATTATCAGTGGGAGTTTCATATTGGGAAATTAAAAAAAAAAAAAAAGAAGTGAAACAAGGAGTATCTTTCTTAACCCAAGATGTATGTAAACATCTATGTGGGGAAGTTATTATTAGTCAGAGAAATATTTCTTTTTACCAGGAGCTTTACTGCTATGCAGACCAGCTGTTCTAGAAGCTATTTCCTTTGGTGATAAAAGAGGAACATAAAAATATTCATATCTCCACTAATTTAAAAAATTTATGGAGTACCTCATATTTCAGGCATGGTGCTTGGCATTTGGGGGATTATTAATGAATGAAGCACATTAATTAATACTGTTACAAGTTTGCTTATATTTCTGAGGTACTCTGAAGTAGAAAATAATGTTTTCAAGCCTGGTAGGGTGGTATATTTCTATAATTCAAGCACTTAGGAGAATAAGGTCAAGGCCAGCCTCAGTTACAAAGGGCGTTCCAGGCCATCCTGGGCTACAAAAGATCCTGTCTCAAAAAGAGAAATGAAAACAATAAAAGAAAGAAAGTTATTATTTATAATGTGGAAATAGCAAAGTTTAAATGCTACTCACTGAAACAAAATGCAACAAAAACAAAAACCTTGCAGCTAATATCCATACAAATAAAAGCATGTTGTCACTAATTTCTGGAAAGAAGGTCTGATCATGAGCAGCTGAGCCCTTATGCAACTTGTACTTAAATGTAATGTTATTCTTTTCTCTGAATTTTACCCAAATTAGTGGCTGGAGAGATGGATCAGGCATAAGAGCACTGGCTGCTCTTGCAGAGGACCTAGGCTCCATTCTCAGTACCCACATGGTAGCTAATAACCATCTGTTAACTCCAATTCCAGGGCATCTGAAAGTCCTTTTCTGATCTCCATGGATGCACTTACACACATGTAGACAAGACACATAAAATAAAAATAATAAATAAAATATTTAAAATTAAAAAAACAATTTAGCTGGGTGTGGTGTCACACGCCTTTAGTCCCAGCACTTGGGAGGCAGAGGCAGGCGGATCTTTGTGAGTTCAAGACCAGCCTGGTCTATATAGTGAGATCCAGGACAGCTGGGGCTATAGGGAGACCCCGTCTCAAAAAGACCACCCCCCCAAAAAAAGAATTTTATTCAAATTAGGCTTGCAAAAGTCTTAGTACTTTAGTACAAAAACAATCTGAACTCAATGGAGCTTTTGATTCATGGACATTGTTAGCTACCATGTGGATGCAGGGACTCAACCTAAGTCCTCTGGAAGAGCAGCCATTGCTCTTTACTGTTGAGGCATATTCTAGCCCAGGAGATTTTTATTTGGTATACTTTTATATACTTTTAATGCAGTTTATATATACTTTTAATACATTTTTAGAATAATTCACTACATTTGGCATTGATAACAATCTCTGAATTTCCAGGTTGCTTAGATGATATTTTGTGTAGAATGATTAAACAATAGTAACCTTTAGTTATGGCAGTGTAGAGGATGGGGTTGAAGCTTGTGATGATTTTGCATCAAAATTCCCATTGTGGCAATATCTAAGGTGAGAGAAAGAGATCAATTTAGCTTGGATTCTAATTAGAATACGCAAATTTTATTTAATCTTTCATACTTACTCTAAGAACAAAAGACAGCAAAGAGAGGAAGCTACCTCAAATATATGGCTCAGTACTTGAAGGAAGGCTATTATAAAGTTATTTGGCAAATTTTAACCGTCATTATATCAAGGTGATAAGAGTTACTACCCTGGAAATCTTCTGATCTGAACACTCAGTTGAAGGAATGCAAGAACAAAGTGAGAAGCCAAAATCAATATACAGAATCCAAAAGAACAAGATTCCACATGAGTTAGAGATCGAGACTGAATTATGAATTATATATGTAATAGAGTACATTAAATTTAGCAGGGGCAATAGGGATAGGTGGGACTAGGGGAGGGGATCTAAATGTGATCTAATTTTTTGTTATGAAAATCTCAAAAATTCAATAAAAGTAAAATACCAGAAACAGATTGAGAATGAAGACTGCAGAAGTAGCTCAGCACTTGAGAGCACTGAAGACTTGCTTTCAGTTGCTAGCAACCACGTGGCTGTTTACAACTGGCTGTAACTTCAGGGAGAATTACCCCTTTCCTGGCTTCAGTAGGCACCAAGCACTCACGTGATGCCCAAATCAGCATGCTGGCACTCACAGATACACATAAAATAAAAATAAATAAATCTTTAAAATAAGATTAAGACTGATCTACTTCAGAAAGTTTCCAAACATTATCTGAGAAGTGAAACTGTAAATTTATGTAACTTCCAGCACCAATTTGGTGGAAAAGATAATGATTTTTTCTTATGTTTTGTGTAACTGAACATACGATATCCACTAAATAAGCTATCAAACAAAAAACTGATCAAAGATAATGAATCCACTGGAATATATCCCTTACTTGTCCAACTAATAGCAATATTTTCTTCTCAGCTTGGAAGGATATTGTTGTACTTCAAATAGCATTCTTCCTTGGATTTCGCCTGTAATTGAGGTTCTCTATATTGTCCCTGATCTTTTCCTGCTGTTGAAATATGTCAAGCTGATCTCAGCTCTCAAATAATAGGTTCTTCCGCATTTTATGTGAGTCAGGCTCTGGACCAAACCAAGAAAATTTTCTACTTCATGAAACAAGCCAACAGAATTACAGTATGCAATAAACATATTTTTCCCAGCAATACAAAACATCAAAACCTGAAGGAAATAAACAACATGCCAGGAAAATAAACACCAAATAGGTAAGGATTGCAAAAGCAACATAAAATATGATAGGGTTTAATGCTTTAAAATAAAGTAAAAAAAAAAAATCTGTTGGGGGTGATGCTTGCACGTCTTCAATCCCAGCACTCAGAGGCAGAAGTAGGCCAATCTCTGTTAAGATTGAGGCAGCCTGGTCTACATAGTGACTTCCAGGCCAGCTGGGGCTTGAGGGAGACCGTGTCACAAAATAAATGAATGAATTAATGAATGGATAAATAAATAGCAGCCAAAAACACAGTTATGCAGAAATTTTAAGCAATAAATTTATTGTATCGTGTACAATGAATTTGGATATTCATAAATGAAGTAAGGACATAAAAGATAATTGTATGAATTTTTTTAAAAGACATAACTTTTAAATAGTTTTCTCTATCCTAATTGGGTCAGAGGGATACAAAGGACACTTTTTGCTCCCTGCCCTCCTAGGTCAGTTAGTTCCCAGGGACCATGAGCATCTCGCAAAATGTCCTGTAATGGTGGTGGGTCATCTGACCTCTTGATCAAGGAGGCCAAGGTGACCCCACCAGATGGACTTGAACCGGTGTCCAGTCTATAAAGAGGAGGGTCAACACGGAGGAATCATTTCCTCCATGCTTCCAAGAGA
>NW_008335967.1:10123394-10137751 GCF_000622305.1 Nannospalax galili | reverse complement strand
ATACTTGCCTTTTGATTCCTAGACTTAGAATATCACACATACAACTGCAAACTGACTTCTCGATTTTTTTCATTGCTTTCAATGAAATAAGCACGCTGTTATCAGCACTTTGCTATGTAAAGCATTCATACATACATTCATTCATTTTTCTTGGATGGAAGGCAAGAAGGGGTTCTGAGGGACTAAGGTCAGGTGCCCAGGTCACAAGAGGAGTAGGTGGCTCAGTAAGCTTGTTTACACTACGAATAGTAATTTTTTGGTTGCAAGGTTCAGTGAAAGTCTGTAGTCTGCATTATGTCCATATTGTAAAATTCATTCCTATAATACACAGTCTTTTTCTCTGTATAATTCTAATGCTTCTGTTGTCACTGTGATTGTCAACTGCTTTTCTATTTTCCAAATGTCTTGTCATGTAATAATTTTTAAAAAATACTTTCCCTATTCTTTATATTCCTCTGTACTTCAAGTATGTTGTATGTGACCAAGGCTTTTACACATTTTCACATAAAAATAAAGTCTTTTCTCCTGTGGGAAAAAAAAAAGAAAGAAATAACTTTTAAATAGTTTTTTTAAAAGATTTTATCATTTTATTTATTGATTTTTTTTGAAATTCTATATTTATATTTTTATTTTTCAAATTGTCTTTGGTTATTCTAGTTTTTCAATTTCCACATGAATTTTAGAATCAGCATGTCTGGTTTTCCATTTTTGTTACTTTTTAATGATTTATTTTATTTTATTTATTTATTTATTTTAAATTATTTATTTAATAACCACATACTTAGAAGAAGCATTTCATTACAACAGCATTGACATATTCAATAACAATTTCCAGACCTAAGATGCAGCTCTTTCAAAATTGGCTGTAAATTTTTAGGTTTACAGTTGAATTATTACAGTTATACAATGTTGTGCTCAGTATAAACCCTATAAACATAAAATTAATTGAGGTTTTAACATGTAAAAAAGATCTCCATATCATTATTAAAATACACAGTTTCATACAGAAAAATTCATTTTTAATGCACTTGACATTAAGATGTTTGCACATGCATTTCTAATCTCTATATATCTGATTATAACTAGTCACAGTCAGTTGCTTTCTGAGCTCCTTGGCATCTGAGCATGGATATAAAGTAGTCAGGTAGATTTCAATGGTAATAGTTTCCACATCTACTAATTATTAAGGAGAAAATTTTTATGCCTTGAAGAATTACTATTTATGTTTTGAAAGATTTTATTTTTTAAATTGTATATGTATGAGTGTTTTGCCTGCAGGTATGTAAGTGCAGTACATGTATGCTTGTGGCCCATAGAGATCAGAAGAGGGGATCAGATTCCCTGAAAATGCAGGTACCAAAAGGTGTTAGCTGCCATGTGGGTACTGGGAACTGAACCTGGGTCTTCTGGAAGAGATGCTCTTAGCAGCCAGTACTCTTAACTGTTGAGCCGTCTCTCCAGCCCCTGTATGTCTGATTTTAATATACTATCAAAATTAGATGGGAATGAAGCAAAATAAATATAAAATAGTGAAAACTTTTCTCTAATAAATGATAAGTTATATACAAACCTAAACAACTAATTTATATTTTAGATTTGAAGAATATAAAGAAAGAGGAATCCATAAAGAAATCAGATGTGAGAAGTTTGGAAGGATTTTTAGATTTATTTGAAGTGACCACTGCACATTGTATACATTCAGTGAGGTGCTATACCCGTAAATATATTCACAATTACTATGTGAACTAAAAAATACATGCTTACAAACATCAGTACAAATAGAAATCAGGGCAAAAAAGAAATTTGCATTCAAAACACAATGATTATGAAACTGAATAAATAAAATTCTATGCCTATATATTGTTGTGGGTTCTCCTCAGGCCAGCTGTGAAGATCCTGACCTGGATCAGGTCCCCTGCCGATTAGGGGGACAAGAGGCACTGAGTCATGACACACAGACCCCAGGAGTCAGGTAGAAGCAAGCACTAGGCAAGGTGCTGCAGGCTCCTTTAATGCAGGAGGGGCAGGCCTTAAATTTCCCTTTTCTCCACCCCCAAGTCCCTTTAGTCAGTGTATCATTTTCTGATTGATCAGCGCCCCGCAGTCTGTCAGCAGTCACTGGGCTCGTGAGCAGGGTATGAGGCATGGACTCCTTTTGGCGGGCTATTTGTGGACCAAGAAGTGAAGTGAATTCTCCCTGAATCCCAGGGCTCTGAGTCCACGCCGTCTTTGGAGGACTCCTGCTACAATATATGTGTAGTGAACGTGCAGGACAAGGAAAAGAATTAAAAACCACCAAGATTGCAGTCTACCCTTCTATTTGTAGTAGTTAACATCCTGTAATTGTTGTGATGATCAATGAGCAAATAGGGCACTTTTTGCTCCTGTGTGGGATATGGGGTAAAGGTCTTGCCAGCCTCTGGTCATAACATTTTCAACAAAGGATTCATAACCCTATTTTATATGTGTTTCTTTTTAGAGAGTCTCTACTTAATACAGACGTATTTTTTTAAACAGTTAACTATGTGATCTTAAAGTGATTTAAAGTCCAGAATATTGGAGTCTTTTGATTTTGGTTCATTTGAAAACATTCAGAAAAGAAGTCAAACTTTTCAAAATTAAAAACCTCTATTTGTATATAACTCTTCATGTAGGATACTGTATTAGTTTCTTTCCTGTTGCTGTGATAAAATATCTGACAAAAACAACTTAGTGGAGATGGGTTTATTCTGAATCATAGTTCAAGTTACAGTCTAATGATTGGGAAGTCATGGCAGCAGGAGCTTGAGGCAGCTGGTCACATCTCATCCACCGTTAAGAGGAGAAAAACGAAAGCTTGTGTTCAGCTGATTGCTTCTTTTCAGTCAGTCCAGGACCCCAGGCTGTGAACTGACACTGCCCACATTTAGGAAATACTCAGATTTCTTTCATGATCATTCTGCCTTACCAAGTTGCAATCAAGGTTAACCATCACAAACACTTAGCATGCACTTAAAATAATTACTCCATAGACTGGCGACCTCCTGACTGCCTCACCTAGAACTTTGACCAGTTTTCTCCAATTGTCTATGGGAGCAGGTATGGTGACTATGACCACCTAAGGGTTCTGCATTCCTTTGTCACTGAGTAATATGGCTAAATTGCTCTGGCTTCTATTCTCACTGCAATGTTATTCACTATGCTTTTCTAGTTCATTGTGAAGGCACTTGTCTTAGTGCTAAAACTACAAAGTAACTGTAATGAGCCCATGGAGTAATGTTACAGAAGTGCATCATTTTCTCAGTGAAGAAGAAATATCTCACAATATTTACAGATTTTAATAAGTGTGAAAGCTGACATTCCAGTTGAGAAAGAATAGATATTTCATTTAAGAAATAATGGTGGAAAAGTTGGATAATTCCCATTTGTTATTGTCGGAATCTGGAATGTTCTTCAATCTTATGTGTTAAAACCTTGGTCCCCAGCTTGACATTATTGGGAGGTGGTAGATCCTTCAAGAGGTGGGACCTGGGGGTGTCTTTAGTTTATTGGAAGTGTGTGTGCACTTGAAGGAGGTTGTGGGAAACAAGCCCCTTCTTAAATTTCTTTTAGATTCCTAGCTATGAAGAGGGTGGTTTTTCTCTGCCATGTCCCCACCACGATGTATAGCCACATGCTTAAACAATTAGACTAACTAACCAGGGACTAAAACTATGAGTCAAAATTTACCTTTTCTTGTATAAACTGATTATCTCAAGTACTTTGTTCAATAAGGAAAGCTGATTATCATACCCTCTGAAAGGAAGAATTGAACATTTACCTTCAACATAAAAAAAAACAAATTTCATATAAAAATAAAAATTTTACAATTAAATATAAACCATAATTTAAGTGTAGATGAGAATGTTGCAGCTTAGCTCATGAACTGATCCTCCTTCTTCCATACTGATGCATGAAAGAACATTGGAAAGATGGGCTCCAGTTGAGTGGCTGCTCTTATTTCATTATAGTGCTTTACTTCATGAGCTCTACCACTTTGTCTCTACCAAGTTGAGTTCTAGCCAGTTCAGAGCAGTTTCCAGAGTATCCATAAGGCTGAATAGAGAAGTGGGCGTAGTTTAGAGGATATGAGACCCTGGAATGCAGAATTGCAGCACAATTAATTACTGGTTAAGAGTGTACTCCCTTCAAAGCTGTAAAACCTGAAATGCTCTAGGAACCTCACTCCAAACTCCATTTACAGGGCAAGTACACATACTAAACCCCTTATGCAACTCTAAGGCCTTTAACTTTACCTTATTGGATTATAACTTTAGCCAAAGTATCTCCAGAGTCTCCCTATAATCTCACTTTTAAAAAAAGAAAAAACAAGTTTTTTTTTTTTTTTCAGCAACCTTTTGAGATGTACTTTGAGAACCACCAAAATGATATATATGGCTCATGCTAAGGTACTCGATAGCATACTCTCCCTTGAGGAGCCATTCCCATTCTGAGATATGTCTTATTTTCTGTGGCCCTCTTGAGGCACATGCCCCAACTCAGGTATGCTTTACTTTCTTCCAAGAGACTTTCTAACTCTTTATTTTATTACTTTTTTTTATTATTCCAAAGAGAGGCAATTTTTAACACATTTTCCAGAAATAACTTGCAGTAGGTTTTATATGTATACACAGTGAAGTTTAAGGGGGTAAAACAGGAATAAGAAATCAAAGACAAGGATTTGGCAACATGGGGTCAACTTTGGTGGAATAGTAAAGATTTCCATTAGTTCTGTTTTTTGTTTGTTTGTTTGTTTGTCTTGAAAACCTAAGGAGTTTATTGGGCTTTCTAACAGAACATAGGGTGGATGTTTATTTACAGAAGAGTGGGTGCCCACCTTCCATTTATAGTTTTACTGAAAAGTCCACACTCAAATATATATCTTGTGACTTCCTGACAGCCACACAAAATGGTGAGAGAGGTGCCTCATGGTGTTCTAGGTTTATATATCCTTAGCACCTCCCCCACATGCAGCTAGAGAGATTTTCTTACTCTTAACCTTCATGTTTAAGCCTATATTAAAATATCTTTAATCACATTTGAAACTCTGGTTAGTCTTGAAATTCTTTTCAGTATTGAAGCCACAATCCTAGCTGTGGTCTAATTGGAGGTCGCTCATTCTCTATGGGAACTCCTTAGGCTGCTGAGGGTGACAAAATGGGGCTGTGTCTGTGGTTCCTTTCTACTCACATCCTCAACAAAATACAGCTGGTCCAGGGTATTTGTCTGAAATAAAATTATTTATTGGGTCAGCCTTCTAAGACAAAGGGTGGATATGGTCTGATCATGCTTTCAGCATTGATATACCCCTAAAATATTTTTGATATTAGTGAAAAAAGAAGAAGGAAAATAGTCTTGAAGTATTACTCAATTTCTCTGCCTCTTTGACTCAAGGAACAGTGGTTAAATGGCAGGCAGCAAGTGAGGGCATCGCCCTTCGTGCTCACTGATAGGAGTGTGTGCTGCTCTTCTTAGGCTGGAAATGAATAAAGAACTTCAAGACTAACAAACAAGGAAACACAAGCTAGTCAGTATAGGCCCATGGTTAACTTCTAAAAATTTCTAATTTAATATTTTGATTGAAACTGTCTAAAAATACCAAAATGATTTTAAATATTTAGATGAATCATGCAGATAATTTTTGTTGTTTTAAGATGATACATGATCTTCTAGTTTTCATGAATTCCAAGTTCTTATTAAGATACAATTTTTTAAGAGTATGCAGGAATACATTTGTTTTATTAGTACATCACTTTAAAACAAAGACTAATGCTGTTTTCTCATTAAAATACAGTATAGACATCAAGAGTCAACCAAGACATTTTTGAAAAATTGCTCTCTGTAAGTTAATAGCAAGTATGATTACTTGGGCTGATGTAAACATAAAGAATGAGTGATGAGAACATCTGAGCATTTAGCAGATGCATGTTGCAGATGCAGCAGAACTCATTTGTGAGAGAGCTTCAGGTTGCCAGAGGAATCAAAGGCACTTGCTTTATTCTCCTCCTATCTAACGTACTTATGTTTCAACATATAAACTCTGGAGGAGAAAACCCCCAAACACAAGCCATCAAAGATCACTGTGCCTTGTGCATAGGGTCATCACTCACTGAGTACCAGTATATCAGTCTGAACCAGTTTGGTTAATTTTGAATAATGTGTTTTGGTGAGATACTTTATAAAAGCATAAGTAAGACTTGATAAAAATAGTTGAAAATATCATCAGAAATTAGAACTTTTTCTACAACATGTATGTTAAAGTGTAATTATATACGATAAGCTAAGGAATTTGAATGTTATATCCTAATTGAGGGACATTTTAGGGATCAGGGTGTCAGATGCTAGGATTCTGCTTAATCTTAAGATTTCTATAAACGGGGCTGGAGAGATGGATCAGTGGTTAAGAACACTGTCCCTGCAGAAGACCCGGGTTCGAATCCCAGCACCCACATGGCAGCTAACAACTGTCTGTAACTCCACTTCCAGGGGATCCAACAGTCTCTTCTGTCTTCCACGTGCATTGCACAACACTGGTGCACTTACCTACATGCAGGCAATACATGAATACACATAAAATAAAAAATAATAAATAAAATAATTTAAATTTTTTTCTATAAAATTAAACCCATCCCTGTGATTCAGGGGAAATCAAGCCACCATTTTTTAGTTCTTAGTCTCAAAGAGTTAAGGAACGATATGTAGAAAAGAGAAAGAAGCTAAACTTTTCTGAAGACTACATAAAAGTGGGCAAATTTACAAAGCTACCTGTCTCCAGCCTTGTAAACTACTGTTTCAGGAGTAGGACCATTATTGCATTAAAGAACTAATTATTCCACCTATCTCTTTAGCATGGTTTAATGTGAACACAGCTTCCCAGGGGTGTTCCCTTGGTCAGGCAATTGATCCAGCTCAACTATAATGTTAGGTCTCTATTGAGGCCCTGTGATGATGAGACTGTCCCCCAGAGGCTCCAAGTATTTGGACATTTTGTCCCCAGTTGGTGGAGCTGTTTGGAGAGGTCTTAGAAGGTGTGGCTATGATGGAGGAATCAGGTCAGTGGGGGCGGGCTTAAAGAGTTCTTAAGCCTTGCTGGATCTTGAGTTGTTCTTTTGCTTCCTGTGCCTGCTTGAAGATGTAGAGCCTAGCTTCCACTCCTCCAGCCACTTCTGCTGACAGGCCTCTTGGCCATGATGGACTCTTGTCCCGTTGGAACCGTAAGCTCAAATAAACTCTTCCTTCTATAAATTGCTTTTGTCAGTGTTTCTCTCACAGCAACAGAAAGTAACAAATACAGGCCCCACAATCTATTCTCTTGACCAGAAGGTCTTATCTCTTAATAGGCCTCCACTTCTAACACTTGGATTCTGAGTTGCTGACGACTCCTCTTGTCCCTTTTGTATCTATCATAGGTTATTGAAAATGTATGTAATAAACTTGTTTGATTTGTTTTCTTAGAAGAAAATGGTTATTTCTATGGAACTAATATAAGTCAATTATAAAATTATAGATAACATAGAAAATGATAACCATCTCTAGTTTTCTGGTCTTTTCTGTGCATGTATCTATTACCACCTAGGGGTCTTGATTGGGTTCACTTTTGTAAGTTTTGTAAATTTGGATCATTTTATGAATATACTCACTGTTGATTTTTAATTCTTTCAAATTACCAACATTTTGTCAAGTTATTTTCTCAATTTACAGTACATTTTTAAACGAAACTCTGTATCTGATTATCTGTGTTGAACAAGAATTCTCCAGGAATTGTAGATGTTTCAAGAATTTTACCCAGTGTAGTCCTGATGATTTTATTATAACTTTTGCAATTCCAATATTTTAATTCCTGTGGTCTTACAGTTTTTTTTAATTGAAATATTCTCACCAAATTTCACCAAATCCCAAATTATATTCTTTTTATTTTGAGATGGTCACCCTGTAGCCCCAGTTGGTCTGGAACTTACTATGTAGATAAGGCCAGTCTTGCTCTCACAGAGATCTCCTGTCTCTGTCTCCTGAATGCTGTAATTAAAGGCCTGCACCACTATGCCCAACCAAAATTGGAATTTTCTAGAACGTCAAAACTCATAGAAGTATTAAACAAAGCAAGCTGAGCATTATCATTAATTCATTGCTTTCTGTGCCCTGCTCCATTTTTTAAATTAAAATTACACTTTGGTTTTACCTAAAATGCCAGAAAGTTCATGAAATATTTGTGCCCAAAATATGGAAAAAACTGTATTCTTTGACAAATGAGTTCTATGGGTACCACTTTCCCCACACCATCCAGGTCACAACACCTTCCCACACTTGCTTCTGTAATCTGCCCCCAGGCCCAACTTCCCAGTATGCTCACTCCTCTTTCTGAAACAAAAAGCTTCCCTAAGAGTCACACCAGTCCTGCCAGTGACTATACATATTGTTTCCTTTCCTTGGAGTTTGAATATTTTAAATTTTTTTAGTAAATTTTGTCCCTTCCCAACTTCATACATGCACACTATGTATGCTGATCACTCCCCCCCAACTTTCACCTATTTCCCTTCCCCCACCAGTCCCTACCCCCCACTTCACCCTACAAATTTTCCCCCTATTTATTAGTTTCAGTTTTGTCTGGTATCCTACAGAGTTCAACTAGTGTCCTCTGTGTGACTTTGTGGTTGGAACTCTGCTCTTGACTGGGGTATGATGTGACCAGTTGCTTCAAGTTCCTACTGCCTTGATTTCCCAGCAATGATGGGCTATAACCTAGACTTGTGAGCCAATTTAACTCTTTCTCATTTAAATTGCTTTTGTCAGGGTATTTTATCACAACAACAGGAAAAGAAACTAAATTCTGTATACACGTTTAATTGTGCTAAGTTGAAATATGGATATTGTCTAAGAACAGAAACAATCTTTTTAAAAAATCAATTTACTTTATTTTATTTATTTATTTATTTATTTATTTATTTATTTATTTAGAGATATGGTTTTGTCATGTAGCCCAGGCTGACCTCCCAATTCCCTTCTTAATCTTCTTGCCTATATCTCCCAAGTGCTAGAATAGGCATGTGCCACCCTACCCAGCTTAAGTTATCCCTGTTGATGTGAAAATTATTAGCATTAGAGATAATATGATGGAGGAATGATAAAACCTTGTGTTTTAACATCAGATTACACAGATGAAGCTGGTTTTTTGATGACAATGCTTTGTGCCAATCATTAAATATTTTAAATTTCTTAAAAAAGATTCATTCTATTATTTATTTATTTGTATGTGTCTGTGTGTATATGTGCATCTGTATGTGGGTGCCCATGGAGGACAGAGAGGATATTGGCTCCTCTGGCACTGGTTTTGCAGGTGGTTGTGTGGTGCCCAATGTGGGTGCTGAGGGCTATACTTTGATCTTCTACAAATGCAGCAAGCACTTTTAACCACTTAGCTGTCACTCAAATCCCAATATTTTTAACTTCTTGATGATCAGAGGAGTATATTAATACTGCCCAACTGAGTGCAGTTGTTGAACTAAATAGATTACTGAAAATATATCTTAACATTATTTCATAAATATTAATACATTTATATATTTTTTTCTAATAATTTATTTGTATGCACATAAAACTTTAAATTTTCTGACCAAAAACTTAGTTTACAGAGTAAATTATGAAATATATAAGTGACAATAAGGTTAGTGAAGTAACTATGTTCTAACTTAAGAAAGACACATGTTCATAAATCATATTTTATGGAACCAAACAGTGAAAAATAATACTATATGATTCATCTTTTAAAGATGACACTATAGTAACATAATCTCCATTTAAAGCTAATTTTATGTTTTGGTTGTCATGGGAATATGTTTCATCACTATTTTCTCCAGGGTAATAGAAGAATACTCATTAAAATGGTCAGCTATGTTTTACAAAGTGTCCAAATGTCATTATTCAGCCTTATTATAATTCATAGGTATACACTTAAAATATTTTGTTAGCCTGACCAGGCTCCAGTGGATGAACTCACACTAAGAGGCATCTGAGGACACAAACTTGGCTTGATATGGTGTAACATATATGACAGAATGCAAAAAAATCTGTGTGGGCTACAGAGAGTGCAGATGGGGAGGCGGGTCTAAATATGATTAAAACGTTTTGAATAAAATGCACAAAAGTTCAATAGAAATATATATTGCACAAAACCCAACAAGAATGAATCCCCCACCAAATATTTGGTCAGCCAAAGATAAGTTACAATTAAAAAGTTTAAGCCATGCTAAAGAAAGAAGTGAGGCTGTGGGGAAAGAGACACCAGTGGGCATGCAAACTTGCCACTGCTGGTGGGCATGCAAACTTGTATAGTCATTATGGAAATCAATGTGGAGGTTCCTATGAAGAAATTAAAAATAAAACTACCATACGATCCAGGTATACCACTCCTTCACAAAAATCCAAAGGACTCCATATCTCATCACAAAGATTCTTGTATATTCAGTTTATTGCTACACTTTTCACAATAGCAAGGAAATGGAATCAACCTAGATGTCCATCAGCAACTGAATGAATAATGAAAATGTGTATCATATATACAATGAAATTTTATTCAGCTATAATGAAATGTATAGAGAAAAAGGTGGATCTGGAAAGTATTATATTAAGTAAGGCAGGCCAAATTCAGAAAGACAAAAACTGCATGTTATCTCTCATATGGGGACCCTAGCTTGTAATGCACGCATGCACATGTATAAATGGTTGTATATGTGAATAATGTCTTAAAAACTAGAAAGGAGACTAAGTGAGGGTAAAAAGGTGATGAGGAAGAAGGGGAAAAGCAAAAAAGCACAAATGACTTGAAAGTGCAAAGGACCAAATGGGGATTCAGAAGAAGAGGAGGAGTGGGGACAGAGGACAAGGAAGGGATACACATTGTATGACAGTGTTATAATGATATCTCCTACTTTATCTGCTAACATAACATAAAAATAAAGACTGGAGAGAAGACTCAGTGGTTAAGAGCACTTACTGCTATTGCAGAGAGCCTGAGTTCAGTTTCCAGCACTCACATGGCCATACATAACCATCTGTAACTTTAGTTCCATAGGACCCAACACTATCTTTGGCTTCCGTGGGCACCACCTACATATAGTTAACATACATTACATGCAAGCAAGGCATTCATAGAGATAAAATAAATATTTTTAAAGAAATCAAAAGGACAAACAAAACAAAAACAAAACTCAAAGCAGATGAAAAACAAAAACAGGCAAAAAGGCCCAATCAACTTCCAATGATATTAGAAAAAAGTAATAGGATTCTTATCTTCCTTTCTTTAATCAGTATGCAGGAATTATTCCTTCAGGACCAAGATGTGATTTACTTCATAGAAAATTTACCTAAATTTCTAGGAATCGTTATAACTATCAGCATACTTTATTACAGTATAGTAGAACTGGTATAATTAGCTTTTTCTCTTAAAATAAAAGTAAATATGTATTTGTGAGAAAGATAATAAACTGATGGTTAATTTAGCAATCATTTTCTATTTTCTTATATTTCTGGAATGAGAAGTTCTGCTTAAAATGCTTGTCAATATTCCATAACATTTGTGCTTTGTATAACTAGTTCTAAGGACAATCTTAATAAAATGTTCCTTTCCAAATAAAATATTTTTTAAATATTTATTATTTGTATTTTGTGTGTATGAGTGTATTATCTGAATGTAGGTGAGTTCTCTGGTGTCATGCAGTGCCTGCAGAGGTCAGAAGAGGGCCTCAGATCCCCTGGAACTGTAGTTACAGGCAGTTGTTAGCCACCATGCAGGAATCGAACCTGGGTCCTCTGCAAGAGCAGCCAGGGCTTTAAACTGCACCACATGTTCAGCACCCCAAATCAAATACTTTAAAAAACATATTATTTATTGGCCCAGTCAGAACTTGGACAAGCATACCATACACCACTCGTAGAAGAAGTTTCTTTTTGCAAGAGATGGAGGCTACTGATGAATTCCACAACTGGTCAGACATAGAGAATATGTGTCTGAAAGATGTTCATTACCAGGTGACACATGTACAGCTGAACCTCTACACCTAAGGCTCATGGAACATAGCAGAATGAGAGGTAGAGAGAAAACTAATGCATCCCTCAATTCTTGCCAATAAATCTTCCTTATACAACAGAGTGTGATGCACACAGAGGCCACAACTGACCAAGTTTTAAAGAGACTGCAAAGTGTGTTTCCTTGGATTGGACTTCTTTATTGAACTTCACCCACCCCATGGCTCAGGGACCATTGTGGAAGAGGTGGCAGAAATTTTATAAGAGCAAAGGCTGGTTCATGAATATAGGGAAGCAAAGGGTTTCAGACCACTGGAAATTTACACATGTGAGCCTGTCGCAATGACGGCATTTGAGCACGGGACCCATGCCAACTCAATTAAAAAAGGGCCCAAAGGGGAGGTAAGTAATGGGTGGCAAACCAGCCCTAGACTGGGAACTATTGGAGACTGATTGCTACTGGGTAAGGGAGAGTATGTCTTACATATCATCTCTAGCTAGACAGGCTGACTAGACTCCAGTGAATGAATTTATGCTGAAGGACATCCGGGTACAAATGCTTGACTGGATAGGTGTCACCAGAGTTTGTCTTGCACTATCAGGTAGACCATATAACATATCTTTATGTGAATTTATTATTATCATGGGGGAGAGGGGGGTGACTTTCAAAGAAACAAGCACCCAGTGCCTAGCTGCATGCAGCTCAGCTCTGCTCCATGGCTCAGAACCCACCCTATCAGGTCACTCCTGTGGAATGCCTGTAGTCATCACTAGCTTTTGGCCACACCTCAGGGGCCAGTGGTCTCATCCCAGGTCCACAAGTGCCAGGCCATTCTGTCCTTGAGTATGACCAGCTGCTGCAAGTTCCCCAAGCCCACTGCTGCATTCCTCAGGGCTCACAGCTCTGGTCCCAAGATGGTTCCACAAGCCCCTCCTTTCATGGCTAACTCTCCACAGTCAATTCTTTGCAGCAGGCCCTTCCCCTTGGAGGAACCAGAACTCCTGGGGAACACAAAAGGACTTAACATGAATGGCAGAATATATGAAGTCGTGTCAGGGGTTGTGGAATACATGGATGGGGGTGTAAATTTCATTAAGAACTGTTGTATAAAATTACAAAAGCTCAATTAAAATTAAAAGATAAATAAATAAAAATAAATTTTAGTTCCTTATGTAACCTTTATCTATACACGTGGACTTGTAAACAATTATATTGACCCCATTAATCTTTCATTATACTTTCCTTTTGGGTGTTTAAAACCTTACAATTGGCCCAGATGAACCAATTTATTTTTACTCTTAAGGTCGTTTGAGGATCTGTTTCTTATGAGTCACATGGGCTTGGGAGAAGCCCCTGGCTCCTTTCTTTTACCAGTTCCATCTATGTGAAGATAAGTCAAAAGTCCTGCTCAACCGTGGCTGGCTTTGCTTGGGAGCATGGAGGAAATGATTCCTCTGTGTTGACCCTCCTCTTTGTAGATGGGACACTGCTTCAGGTCCATCTGGTGGGGTCTCCATGGCCTCCATGATCAAGAGGGCAGGTGACTCACCACAGTTACAGGACATTTTGAGAGATGCTCAATAATAACAAGAAACAATGCCAGACAGGAGATACCTTCCTTTGAGTTATTGGCCAGGGTGGCCCAAAAGACTCCCAGACAGTAACCCAGCATAGAACTGGAAAAATGAACAGCAGACCCCAGTCTTATCTAAAGGAATATTGACAACTGATCTTCCTAACACAAGGATCTCTAGATAGGCTGACTAGATTCAACAGATGAACAGCACTGAGGAATGGCTGGGGGTGCTGACAATAGAGTGTATAGTAATAGGGATGACAGAGTATGTGGGCTTCTTGCAAAATTGGCTGTACATTTTTAGGTTTACAGTTGAATTATTACAGTTATACAATATTTTACTCAGTATAAACCCTATAAGACATACAATTAAATGAGGTTTTAACCTTTAAAAAAGATCTCCATTTCGCATTAAAAATATGCTGTTCCCTACATTTTTAATGCTAATACTTAGAGGTGATAAACATTACCAGTGAAATCTACCTGATGACTTTATATCCATACTCAGGTACTCAGGATCCAAGTGTAGATTAAAGACACATGTGCAAACATCTAAGTATTAGCATTAAAAATGTAGGGAACAGCATATTTTAAAATTAAATGGAAATCTTCTTTAAATGGTAAAAACTAATTCAATTTTATGTCTCACAGGGTTTATACTGAGTTCAATATTGTGTAACTATATTAATTCAACTGTGAACCTAAAAATTTACAGCCACTTTTGAAAGAGATGCACCCTTG
>NW_008335967.1:10116884-10123333 GCF_000622305.1 Nannospalax galili | reverse complement strand
TTTAATATTTTTAAAACATTTTAAATATTTTATTTTTTAATTTTTTGTGTATGACTGTATTGTCTGCATGTATGTAAGTGCACCTATGTTGTGCAATGTCCATGGAGGTCAGAAGAAGGCATCAGATCTCCTGGAACTGCAGTTATGGATGGTTGTTAGCCACGATGTGGGTGTTAGGAATCGAACCTGGGTCCTCTGCATGAGCAACCAGTGCTCTTAACCTCTATGATATCTCTCCAACTCCCCAAATAAGATAATTTTTTAAAGGACAATACAAGAGACTACAAGAGAGTTATTTTTAAATATTAAGTATGCTGAAACACTCTCTAATGAAAAACATTTAGAATTTCTCAAATTGAGCCACAGAGCACTTTTATGTTCTCACAGTACATGTACTACAAACCCTAATGCTACTCATTTCCTCAATGAATGCTGGGAAGCTCTGTCATGTAAGAAAATATGTAGTCACTATTCTGCTGTGCTTTATTAGTGACAGCTTGACTATCATTTGTTAAAAAGTGAAGTATTGGTTACAAAATAATTGTTTCACTGTCCTAATACAGCATCTCCACTGTCAAATTTTTGAGAATGCGAGAGAAACTTTGGGATAAACCTCAAAATTTTTCTGGGAACGACAGTCTTTATACCTTTTTTTGTCTATGAGTTTGTAATGTTTCTAAGTTATATATTATAACTATCAGCAAGAAATAGTTTATCTGGCCAAAATTTTAATATCAAAGAAGAAATATTTATCCTGGTATTTCTGTTGGGCTTCATTCTGAGTAAATCATCTTTGAGTCCTTGCCTTTGATGTGTAGGAAGACATTTAAGCTTCTAGTCTTTCTAAAAGTATGCATCTCTGTTAAAATTTTTCACTATTTTTCATTTGTCTTCATTTTAGAAAGCAAATATTCTGTTTTACCTTTCTGTGGTGTAATAAGCAGAATATCATAAATTTTAATGTGAAGATGCATATATTTGTGTCGATGAGGTGAAATATTTTGTATCCTTTCTGAAGTCATAAATATTTCCTGCTGTTACTACTTTAAAATAGTTTAAGAAAATGCTCTCAGTCAATCTCTGATTCATTTCCAAGGCTGAATCACAGAGCTCAATTTATATTTCATTACAGTTAAGATTTGCTAGGTGCTGGAGAGGTAGCTCAACAGATAAGAGCCATCTGGCTG
This sequence comes from Nannospalax galili, assembly GCF_000622305.1. Lineage (NCBI taxonomy): Eukaryota > Metazoa > Chordata > Mammalia > Rodentia > Spalacidae > Nannospalax > Nannospalax galili. The sequence continues at coordinate 10,122,146 of NW_008335967.1, read as the reverse complement.
TTCTCACAGAAGACTGGGGTTCTAATCTCGGCACCGACATGGCAGCTGACAGTTGTCCATAACTCCAGTACCAGGGAGTTCAGTGCCCTCTTCTGTCCTACATGGGCACTGTACGACATGGGTGCACTTTATATGCATCTAGGCATATCACTCATATGTATATATAAACAAATAAATTAAAAAAAAATTGTGATTTTTTTTTCCTTGAGTGAATTATATTACTTAGGTATTGCTTACACTGAATTTCATTATTCTTCTAAATTGCTTATTAAGTAAAACAACAGTGTTAATTTACAAGTAAGAACATTTGAAATCTTTTAAAATGTTTTATTATAATAAATATGCATTCATGTAAATCAGTATGATTTTAGGAAATTCATTTACAGAGTGTCTCAAAATTTGCCAAGTGCGAATGAAGAAAAAAAATGTGGAGTCAAGTCTGCATGTCCAAGGGCTGGATGACAAGTATTTGGAATGACCATTTCACCAGTAAGGAGAGATGCCAGATGTTTCATTATTCCATAAGCCTCTCTAAGTGACAAAGGAAGGTATTTATGAGCTGAAGCTTTCTAACTGCTGATCTGGTGCATCAGAGCAAGCCAGCACCTGTTCAGAGAATGTGCGGAAAATCATAGTGTTGGGAAATGTGTTCAAGCTTGAAGTCTCAAGTGATTGCATGATAAGTTCACTTCTTTTATATTTTAGTAGCATAGGCTTCTTGGAGAAGCATAGTGAAAATATAGAGAAGACTTTTGTAAAGTAACAATTAACTAGGAAGGTTTTGGTTAATGCTTCTGAAAATTGCTTCTTTCACAATGGATCTCTTTTCAGAAAGATGTAAGTGCATGGACATCGTTATTATTTCCTAAGTGTATCCACTGGTACATCTGAAAAGAAATGCATTCATTCTTTTTTCTTTTATTAAGGAAAAGATTTAAAAGCTATATCATAGCAAGATAATGACTACAATTTTTCCAATTCTTCACAACTAGTTTATCCAATTTGATACCCTCTTCAGCAGATATGAGAGTGATTTCACCCTCTTGGAGAAACATTTCTGACAGCAAATATTTCAGAATTACACTAGTTGGCTTCAGGCCCCGGATACATCATCCTCAGTATTCATGTTAAATCACCATCTAAAATCACGGAAAGATGTTGTAGAAAACATTCACTGGAAATATTTGCAAAACTGAAAAGCAGAACATAGAATTGCAGCTTTAAATTGCAACTTCAAAGCATTGAACTATAACAGGTCAGCACTCTAGCATGGGTTCTTTATTCGAGTGTTGCTCCTTTATATGGAGAAAGTATACATAAAAAAATCATTGAGACACTTACTGAAATTATGCATTACTAGGATCCTTGGCTAACCGAGAAAGGAAAACCAAGTGCCTCATTAGAGAAGCTTCTTTTTGTAGTGGATGGCAATTAACACAGAGACCCACAACTGGCCAATGTGCAGAAAATAAGAGACAGTGGAGTGCTGAGTCAAAATGGGACATGTATACTACAGGCCTCTCCAAAGATTCAGGAAGGACTGTGGAAGATGGACCAGAAAGATTTTAAAAGCCAAAGGTGGTGGATGACTACAAATAGTGTTTTCCAGGCAGCAGAGCAGATGCTCTATGAAATCATTGTGGTTGTGACAGCATCATGTACACAACCTGTATAAATTCAAGCCAGACAAAATCCCAGCATGGAGGTGGTGGTGGGTGGGCACAAATTCTACCACTAGTTAAAACTCTACAAGCAGTTACTAGCTGCTGGGAGAGGGAGCATCTGCTTTCTTTAGGGATGGGACTCCCAATGCAATGACCATGCTCCAGGGGATGGACCCACACCAATGAGTATTTAGGCAACAGAAATTGGATTCAATAGGCTTTAAAATAAAGGAGGATACAATGGTCAGCATTGGGTAGGGAAGTGGGGGGTGGATTCGAGAGGAGATGCAGGAGGGGGAGTGAATATAATCAAGTATAGTGTATGAAATTCTCAAAGAATTAATAAAAATAATTTAAAATAAGCAATTAGTATTCACTAACATGTTCTGCATGTCAAATGTGCTCAGTCTTCCATAAATGCAGTTTTACAAAACTGGTTTATTCCCTGAGCATGTGGCTCCTTTCTGTAATCCCAGCACTTGGGAAGCCAAGGCAAGAGGATTATGATTATCCCTTTAAGGCCAGCCTGGGATATACAGGCAATTTGAGGCCAGTTTCAGTTTCATAGTGAGACCCTATCTCAACCTGGACCCCCCTCAAAAAAACTCAATAGGTCTGTTATTCCCTTCATCAATTTTTTAAAAAAATGTTTTAAAAAATAATATATTGAGAATTTCATACATGCATATAAGGTGTTTTGATGAAATCCATGCCCACTCCCTCCCCTCCAACTCCTTCCATATCTCCCCATCACTTTTTTTTTTTTTGATAACTTCATGTACTCTTTCTTCGTTTTCATTTTTTATGGGGCTTTGGCTACATAATTCCCCCCTCTGAAGAGGTAACTCTAAAATCTTTTAAGGATTAGATAAGAGTTCCCACACTTTTGACATTTTTGGCCTTTGGAATAGAGTATGTTGCTAAGAAGCCCAAGGAAATTTTTACTTTTAGCCAAGAAATTGGCCAGTTTTCTTTGGGGTCTTTTTACCCTAACTACTTATCCAATTCCTACCTCCTATTCTTATCACACCATCCTCTGAAGAGGTTACCCAATTTGTGGTTAGGGAATCGGGATGCAGACCACTCTGGCTTCTTCCATGCTGAACAGGGACGCAGGGTGAGTCAATTAGGTTACCCCTTCGTTGGGTCTATCTAACAGACTCCCAAATTACATAACTCTTACCTGTAGGGGGAAAAGAAAGTCCTTGACTGGTGAATAAGAGATGTGAAGGAGAAGTAAAGACAAGAGTAATTAGCATTACAAGATCTAGACAGGGAGCTAGAAAAAAGTAAGAATAGGGTAAACTTCAAAGTTCATATAAGAGTCCATTGGAATTTCGTGTTTTTAACTGATGCCTAAGTTTCCTGGAAATATCACAAAATGTAAGTTTTCTTGGTATCTCAGAAAAGTTTACAAAGCATTTTCTGTGATACAATAATCTCAATAGATGATTAAAAAGTATCTTCATGCTGTAACACATTTGGAAATCTTGCACACTATGTTCACTTTTTGGAAATTCACTTAGTATGTTAACAAATCAAAAGTTTTGTGAACTCTTGAAAAGGAAAATTATTTCTAGCCAGACAGGGTGGCCCGTGTCCATAATTCCAACACCTGGCCACTGGAAGCAGGAAGATCAGAAGGTCAGGAATTTAAAGCCATCATCAACTTAGCAAGCTAGAGGTCTGTTTGGGCTACATGTGACCATGATTCAATTTTTTTTTTAATTAAACTACTAGATTTTAAAAACCAAATATTTAATGTTCTGTCTTTAAAAATAAGATGAAATATTAGAACCAGAAGTGGTAATCTACAAAAGGAGGTCAGCAAACTCTGACACAAGGAACAAGCGGGGGTCTCCACCATTGATTTTGTAAATAAAGTTTCAATGCCACACAGTCATTTATTTAAATATCATCTATTTCTATTTCCTGCTCCTTTCACTTTAAACAAGCATGCTTGCTCACCTCCCTTTACTTCCCTGGGCTGCTCAGCCTCCATGTCCTCATCTCAGGAACTCCCCTGGGTAAGTCTGGTGCACCAGCATGCCTTCACTCCCCCAGCCTCTTTCACTCTCCCAGCTCCCCTGGCAAGTCTTTACTCCTAGGCTGGGTACAGGCCCATTTCCTGTATTAGCACCCCAGACATTGGGGCCAACCTCTCGGCCCAGAGCCACCACTGCTTCCTGATCCTCTCCATCTGGGCCAACCCAGTTCCTCCCTATCATCCCCAGGAGCCCTCGGGGCTTGGTCCCACCCTCACCTCCCTTTACTTCTCTGGGCTGCACAGCCTCTGGGTGGCCTAGTGCCAGCACCTTTCCTGGTCCCCAGTATCCCTCTGGACCAGGTCCTGATGTCATATCCCTTTGCTTGCTGGGCCGCACAGCCTCCAATGTCCTGGTACCAGCACCTTCCCTGGGTAAATCCAGCACACCCAGCGTGCTTTGACTCCCAAATCCTCTTTCACACATCCAGCTCCCCAGCTGAGTTTCTCCTAGGATGGGTACAGACCCATTTCTTGTCTTGGCACCCCAGACACCAGGGCTAAACTCTCGACCCAGAGCCACCATTGTTTCCTGATCCTTTGCAATGGGACCAACCCATTTCCTCTTTGTGGCCCCCGGAAACCCTCTAGGCTGGTCCCACCCTCACCCCCCTTTACTTACCTGGGTGGCACAGCCACCAGCTTCCTAAGATCAGCATCTATCCTGGGCCTTTCTCCCAGTCCAGCCCAGCCCCCAAATTCTTGAGGGCAGCATCTTTCCTGGAAGGACCCATACCTTAGGAGAAAGCCTGCTACTATATGAGCCTCTTCTCACTTGGGCCTCTGTGGGAATTCCTGAAGACAAAAGGAATTAGGCCACTCCAATATAAAATCAAAAGAGATAACCTGAAGCCTAGAACAAAGAGATTTTCATGCCGAACAAGTAAACCACAAAGGCACATAAAGTTTACAAAAAGAAGCAGATCTAAACTCAACAAAGGAAGGCTTGAGTCTCACACAAGAATCAGAAACTATGAAGGAAATTCACATGTCAAAGTCACAAAGAAAAAATAATAACATGAAAAACCGAAATAATATATCTCCACCAAGTACCAATAATCCTCTAGAAAAGTACAGTGAGAACTATACAAGGAGAACCCCCTAGCGATAACCCAGGACACAGAATTTAAAAGATCATCAGCATGATCAAGGAATTCAATGAATTTAAAGAACACACAAACAAATCAAAGAACTAAAGAAGATAGAGATAAACTTCTGACTGAATTCACAAAAGAGGTAGAAATAATGAAGAAAACTCAGGCTGAAATGAAGAAGGAACTGAAAAACTCAATAAGCCAATTAGAAATGACAGGAGAAAGCCTCACTAATAGGATGGATGAAATGGAAAACAGAATATCAAGACTGGAAGATAAAGTGAATGAATCAGACCACTCAAGCAAAGATTATAAAAAATTAAAAAAAAAACCACAAGAATGGAATATGCAAGAATTGTGTGACACCATAAGAAAACCAAACTTATGAATCATAGGCATACAGGAAGGAGAAGAATCTCAAGATAATGGTATAGAACTGATCTTCAACAGGATCGTAGAA
>NW_008335967.1:10115110-10116399 GCF_000622305.1 Nannospalax galili | reverse complement strand
ATAAAAATGACAGGATTCAATATACGTCTTTCATTAATAACTTTAAATATCAATGGACTGAACTCCTCAGTCAAAAGACACAGACTAGGTGAATGGATTAAGAAACAAAACGCATCTTTTTGTTATCTGCAAGAAACTCATCTCACTTTCAAACACAGGTGCTACATTAAGGTGAAAGGATGGAAAAAAATATACCAAGAGAATGGTACTAAGAAAAAATCAGGCACTGCAATTCTAGTATCTGATAAAATACACTTTAAAATTAATCAGAAGAGACAAAGAAGGCCACTTCATTTTGATCAAAGGAACAATAAACCAAGAAGATATTACAATCATGAAAATATATTCACCAAACTCTAGTGCACCCAACTTCATAAAAACATTACTACAGGACTTTAAGACCCAGATTAATCCCAACTCATTAATAGTAGGGGACTTCAATACTCCATTGTCAACATTAGATAGGTCAACAGGACATACAATTAACAGAGAGACTTCCAAATTAAACAATACCATATATCAAATGGGCCTAACAGATTTCTACCTAATATTCCACCCAAGCACCAAAGAATATGCTTTCTATTCAGTGCCTCATGGAAACTTCTCCAAAATCAACCATGCACTGGGATACAAAATAACCTCAACAAATACAGAAAGGTTGAAATAACTCCATGCATTCTATCAGACCATAATGCAATGAAGCTTAAAATCAACACCAGAAGAATTCCCAGTAACAACATGAATACATGGAGATAAAACAATACACTCCTGAATGATGAATGGGTCAAAGGAGAAATTAAGAAAGAAACAAAAGCATTCCTAGAACTAAACAAAAAGGACAATACAACACAACAAAACCTCTGTGACACACTGAAAGCAGTGCCTAGAGGGAAGTTTATAGCTCTAAGTGCCTACATTACAAATCGTAAAAATCACAAATAAATGACTTAACATTACAACTCAAGACACTTGAAAAGCAACAACAAATGAAACTCAAACCCATCAGACAAGAAGAAATAACAAAAATCAGAGCAGAAATGAATGAAATAGAAACAAAGAAAACAATACAAAGAATCAACGAATCCAAGAGCTGGTTCTTTGAGAAGATAAACAAGATTGATAGATTGCTAGCTGAGTTAACCAAAAGAAAGAAAGAGCACCTCCAAATCAACAAAATCAGAGATGAAAGGGGAAACATCACAACAGACACCAAAGAGATCCAGAAAATTATAATGGAATACTTTAAAAACCTATATGCTACTAAATTTGAAAACCTAAAAGAAATGGAT
>NW_008335967.1:10107104-10115076 GCF_000622305.1 Nannospalax galili | reverse complement strand
ACCACCAAAACTAAACCAAGGTGAGATTAGTAGCTTAAACAGACCCATAACACATAAGGAAATTGAAAGAGTAATACAAAACCTCCTGACTAAAAAAAGCCCAGGACCAGATGGATTTACAGCAGGATTCTACCAGATATTTAAAGCAGATCTACATCCAATACTACTTAAGTTATTCAAAAAGACAGAAATGGAGGGAGAACTTTCAAATTCCTTCTATGAATCCAGCATCACTCTAATATCAAAGCCAGGTAAAAATACAACCAAAAAAGAAAACTATAGACCCATATCTTTAATGAATATACGTGCAAAAATTCTCAACAAAATACTTGCAACCCTCATACAGACACACATCAAAGAGATCATGCACCATGATCAAGTTGGCTTTATTCCAGAGATGCAGGGATGGTTCAATATACATAAGTCAATAAACATCATAAATCATATAAATGGGTTCAAAGACAAGAACCACATGGTCATTGCAATAGATGCAGAGACGCCTTTGACAAAATTCAACATGCATTCATGTTCAAAGTACTAGAGGGAATTGGACTGGAGGGAACATACCTCAACATAATTAAAGCCATATATAACAAACCCACAGCCAACATCATTCTAAATGGAGCAAAGCTGGAAGCATTCCTATTGAATTCAGGAGCCAGACAAGGCTGCCCACTATCTCCACTCCTCTTGAAACTCTTGCAAGAGCAACAAAATGAGAAAAAAATTAAAGGAGTACTAATTGAAAGAGTTCAGATTATCCCTTTTTGCAGATAATATGATTCTTATATCTAAGAGATGCCAAAAATTCCACAAGAAAACTCCTAGAAATTACTGACATGTTCAGTAAAGTGGCAGGTTACAAAATTAATCTACAAAAGCCTGTAGACTTTCTATATACCAATAACAAGCAATCATAGAAAGAGTATATGGAAACACTCCCCTTCACAATAGCTACCCCCCCAAAACACACACACACACACACACACACACACACACACAAAACAAAACAAAACAAAATATCTGGGAATAAACCTGACCAAAGACATTAAAGACCTCTACACTGAAAATTTTAAATCCTTAAAGATTCTTTCAATCTTAAAGAAGATGGAAGGACCTCCAATTCTCGTGGATTGGAAGAATTAATATTGTGAAAATGACCATCCTACCAAAAGCCATTTATTGATTCAATGCTATGCCAATCAAAATCCCTATGACGTTTTTCACAGAATTAGAATAAACCTTCCTAAGATTCATATGGAAGTACACAAGACCTCGGATAGTTAAAGCAACCGGGAGCACTAAGAGCAATGCTGGGGGGATTACTATACCAGATATCAAACGTATTACAGAGCTATAGTCATAAAAATAACATGGTACTGGCACAAAAATAGACCCACAGATCAATGGAACAAAATTGAAGCTCCAAATATGAGTACAGTCAATTTCAGCCACCTGATATTAGACAAAGGAGCCAAGAACATTCACTGGAGGAAAGACAGCATGTTCAGCAAATGGTGCTGGCAAAACTGGATCTCCACCTGTAGAAGAATGAAACTAAACCCCTATCTTTCACCCTGCACAAAAGTCAATTCCAAATGGATCAAAGACCTCAATGTGAAGCCTGAAACTCTGAAAGTGTTAGAAAATACATTGGCAATAACCTACAAGATATAGGTGTAGGAAAGGATTTTCTAAACTGGACATCAGCTGCCCAGGAAACAAGGTCAAGAATCGACAAATGAGACCTCATTATACTAAAAAGTTTCTGTACATCAAAAGAAGCAACCAAGGGAGTGAAGAGAAAATCCACAGAATGGGAGAAAATCTTGACCAGCGACACATCTGACAGAGGTTTAACATCCAGAATATATAATGAGCTCAAAAAACAAAGTATAAAGAAAGGAAGTAACCCAGTTAAAAGATGGGCTAAGGAGCAGAACAGAGAGTTCTCAAAAGAAGAAATAAAGATGGCTAAGAAGCATCTTAAAAGGTGTTCAACATCACTAGTAATTTGGGAAATGTAAATTAAAACCACTTTAAGATTTCATCTTACCCCAGTCAGACTGGCTAAGATCAAGAGAACAAATGATACCAAATGTTGGAGAGGATGTGGGGAAAGGGGAATGCTCATCCACTGCTGGTGGGACTGCAAGCTTGTTCAACCCCTATGGAAAGCAGTGTGGAGAACTGTTAAAAAACTACAAATGAACTTACCTTTTGACCCAATTATGCCACTCCTTGGCATATATCCAAAGAACTCATCCTGTTGTAGAGATACTTGTACATCCATGACTTTTGCTGTCCTTTTCACAAATCTAAGAGATTTAAACAACCTAAATGTCCCTCAACTGATGAGTGGATATTGAAAATGTGGTTCATTTATACGATGGAATTTTACTCAGCAGTAAAGAAAGATGAAATCATGAAATTTGAAGGTAAATGGATGGAACTAGAAACTGTTATACTAAGTGAAGTAACACAATCTCAGAAAAAAAAATGGCATATGTTCTCCCTCATATGTGGATCCTAGCACCAAATCCTTACAAGTGAATATGTATCCAGACATAACTACAGGATAATATAGAGGAACCAGGGAAGAAAAGGAAAAGAAAGAATCTGAAAGAGAAAAACAGTAGAAAACAGGTGTTAAAAAAGGAGATGTGGACAATAATGTTTTTTTTTTTTTTTAAAAGGGAGGTGGGAGGGAAGGTTATACAAGGAACCTAGGGGATAAAGGGAAAGAAGGAGCTCAAGAGAGGTGGGACCATAGGAGCAGGAGATTATTAAGGGAGAAATGGAAAAAATGGGGCAATGGGAAAATGGGGGCACCTTAATTGGGGAAATCATGATGGAGGGGTTAGACAATGTGAGAGATAAATAATGCCTAGCTAGTTTTAAAAACCAGAGGGAACAACCTACTGACAAATTATACATACAACCAGATCAAAGAAGTAATATATGCCTAGGCAAGGTTTATCTGAGAGTATTTGGTCTTTGCCCAAGCTTTATCTACATGTCATACAGTAATTAAAAGTACCAGATTGGTGGAACTAACCTTCTTGGATGTTTAACAGACATACTTTGAGGCCTATACTAATTTGGTCAGGCAGACATAAAGGACAGTTTTTGCTCCTTGCCCTCCTATGTCGACTAAGTTCCAGGGGACTATAAGCATCTCTCAAAATGTCCTGTAACTGTGGTGAGTCACCCTTCCTCTTGAGCAAGGAGGCCATGGAGACCCCACCAGATGGACCTGAACCAGTGTCCAGTCTACAAAAAAGAGGGTCAACACAGAGGAAACATTTCTTTCATGCTTCTACGCGAAGCCAGCCATGGTCAAGCAGGACCTTTGACTTATCTTCACAAAGACAGAACTGGTAAAAGAAAGGAGCCAGGGACTCCTCCCAAGACCATGTTACCCCTGAGGAACAGATCCTCAAACAATCTTAAGAGTAAAAGTTAGATTGTTTTATCTGGGCCAACTGTAGGGTCTTACACACCCAAAAAGAAATTATAAACAAAGATTAATGGGAACAATATAATTTTAAGAGTCCCTATGTATAGCTAAAGGCTGCATAATAAGAAACAATGCCAGACAGGTGATAACTTCGAGTTATTGGCCAAGGTGGTGCTAGAGACTCCCAGACTGTAACCCAGCATAGAACTGGAAAAATGAACAGCAGACCCCAATTTTTTCTAAAGGAATATTGACAACTGATTGCTGCTAGATGAGGAACAGCTGATCTTCCTAAAACAAGGATCTCTAGATAGGCTGACTAGATTCAGCAGACAGACAAGCACTGGAGAATGTCTGGGGATGTCAACAATACAGAGGACAGTAACAGGGATGAGAGAGTATGTGGGCTTCAGTATGTGGGAGGGGGGAGGCTATGTGTGGGTGCCATTTGGGAAGTGGGTATATAGATGAATAAGACTGTGTGGCATGTTCTGTATGATATACACACTGAAAAATCAAATTAAAAAAATACATTTAAAGAGGAAGCATAAAAATTTACTTCATGTTAAATAGTAGGGATGATAAATATTACCAGTGAAATTTACCTGATGACTTTATATCCATATTCAGGTACTAAGGATCTGAGTGTAACCAACTGTGACTAATAATCATCAGATACATAAAGATTAAAGACACATGTGCAAACATCTAAGTATTAGTAGCATTAAAATGTAGGAAACAGCATATTATAAAATGAAATGGAGATCTTCTTGAAAGGGTAAAAACTCATTCAGTTTTATATCTTACAGGGTTTATACTGAGTTCAGTATTGTATAACTTGAATATGTTAAAGCTGTAATGAAATGCTTCTTCTAATCATGCGGTTATTAAATTTAAAATATATATATAATAATTCTTCAAAGCATAAAAATTTGCTCCTTAATAATTTGTAGATGTGAAAAACATTACCATTGAAATCTACCTGATGACTTTAGATCCATGCTCAGATGCCAAGGAGCTCAGAAAGTAACCGACTGTGACTAGTAATAATCTGATATATAGAGATTCGAAACTATGTACAAACATCTTAGTGTTAATTGCATTAAAAACGAATTTTTCTGTATGAAGCTGTGTATTTTAATAGTGAAATGGAAATGTTTTTTAAAGGTTAAAACCTCATTTAATTGTATGGTAAAATACTGTGGAAACTTAGGAAAACAACATGAAATGACTCTTTTCTATTGATTCTTTTAATATCTTGGTTTCTGCTTTATGTGATCCATTTTTACACAGGCATGGTAACGTACTTGTTTGTAGTTCCACCACTTGGTGGCTGAGGTAAAATGATCATGAATTTGAAATTAACCTGGCCTATACAGGAAGACTGTCTCAGGATAGTCTTCTCTCTCATGATCGCCTCCCCTCAAATCCAGCACAATCGTTTTTAGGTTTCTGAACTCAGAACTTGAAGCTATTTATATCCTTTAAGTCACAAAGTATGTGGTCATTTGTTAACATTTTCAATATCAAATTAAAATACCTTTACTCCTGTGACGCTGCATTTCTCAGTTTCTGTCTCATTAGTCTTCTCACTCCAAATCCACTTTCCCCTTATCCTTATGCCCATGTACTTCATTTAACTCTTCAGACACTTCAAGCTGGCTCCCAGCCTATGCCCTCTGCACTGTTCCACCTGAATATCACACAGAAAGTCTTTCTCACCCAGTGACTGGACATGAGTCACCTTCTCCAATGCATACTCCCCTTTTACTCTTTTGGATCTTTGTTATAAGATTTTGTTTCTGGCAACCTATTTTTTTTTCTCCTGTCGTTAATCTGTGAATGCAAGGATTTTGTGTATCTCCTTCTTTTGAACCAAACCAGTGGAGCTTTTCAATAAAGTGAAACTCATGAAATATTACTCACAGTTTAGCAATATTCCCAGCATCACATAACTGAAAAAGAGTTGATATCTCACTATTTATATGATTGTGTGTGTGTGTGTGTGTGTGTGTGTGTGTGTGTTACTAAGAAACAAGCCCAGGTCCTTAGTCATGCTAGGCAAAAGCTTTAATCCTTTAATGCTATATTCCAGTCTCTAAATTATAGACAGGCCCCAGGTTCATTGATACCTTAGCCCCTTTCACCCCATTTTCACCTACATTCAATGCTATTGGAAAACTCACACTTTCATCTTTTAACATTGCTCATTCTCTTTTAACTACTACATATTGCCTTCCATACTATGCATTCAGTTGAGTGGCAAATATATATTCAATGGCCTTTGGATACAATAATCATTTCAAATAAAACTGTTCAAAATTGAACTTTAAATTACCCCCTTCAAACTGCCTTGCCCATATTCCTATCCATAAAAATTATGGCACCTTTACCCTTTTGGTGGCTGTTATCAGAGTTATCTGATTTACATATGTCATTTTCTCCCTTCTTCAGGGAGTTTTTGATACAGTAACCAGAAATTCTGTCAAAACAAATCAAATTCTCCAAATGGGCTCACACTTCACTAAAATAAATTGCCAGATAAATTGCAACGAGGAAAATTGTAGCAGGAGGCCTCCAAAGATGGTGAGGACCCAGAGCCCTGGGATTCAGCGAGAATTCACTTCACTTCTTGAAGGAGCCCATGCCTCTGTACCCTGCTCTGGAGACCAGTGACTGCTGACAGACTGCGTGGTTTGGACCAATCAGAAAACGATAAGCTGACTAAAGGGACTTGGGGGTGGAGAAAAGGGAAATATAAGGCCTGCCCCCTCCTGCATTAAACAAGCCTGCAGCACTTCACTTAGTGCTTCCTTCGACCTGACTCCTGGGGTCTGTGTGTTGACTCCATGCCTCTTGACCCCCCCCAACCAGCAGGGGACCCAATCCAGATCCTCAGCTGGCCTGAGGAGAACCCACAAAAGGGAATGACTTCTGCACTTGAGACACATCACCTTTTACCCAGTATCTACTACTTTCACTGCCTTTGCACTAGCTCCTTTCTTGCTTTGCTTGGTTTTGAGCAAATGGGATATACTCTCACCTCTAGGCATTTACTATTCAAGTTGTCGATTCCTGGAGTGCTCTTGTTTTAAATATCCACATGTTCACAACAACTTTTAGATATTTAGTCAAAGGTCAAGTGAACTGAGCTCACAGCACATCAAGTTACAAAGTCCAAGCTCTTGGCCCTGCCTGAGCACTCGGGGCTTTGCCCTGCTTGTGCATGGAAATGCAGTTTAAGTACCTGGAAGCAAAGTATCAAGCAAAGTGTTCACTCGCCTAGTGCAATATGGTAATACTAAATTACTCAGTTTAGTAATGCTTGAAACAGCTTCATGTTCTAGTGTATTGTTAGTACTCACTGGGGTTGGGAGAAGCTGTACTACACTACTGCTGACCAGGTTAGTACAACCCGTGTTAGGTATTCCTCTTACAATCTGTTTAAAATTCCAGCCCCTGTTTTGTTTGTCATGGACACACATGTTCCTAATCCTCTATGCCAGGCCCCCACTTCACAGCAGCACATGGCATCATATATTTTCACATATTTCAGTTTTTTCCCTTGGCTTCCCCCTCAAACCGCTACGAAAAAAAGAGATTTTTGTCTTCTGTATTCATTGCTAAATATTCAACTCCTAGAAAAGTGTCTGACATAAAAAAATGTGTTTGATTGCTTCATAACTTTTTTATTTTATGAAACTTAAAAAAATGTGTAGAAAAAATAATTTGTGGCAAAAGATATGTAAATATTAAAAGATTGGATCTACTCAATTTTAGAAAGGACTGCATTGTAACTTAGGGGGCTTTATTATTACAGTACCTCAAGAAAAAAGAAGATATCATGCTTTTAGCAGAGGGTGTTCTATGAGTTCTCTGGAAAAAAATTACACTCTCTGGTTCGTTCCCTAACCATAGAACTATAATTTTCTTCCAAAAACTTATTTCCTAGTGTTTCTCTATTGAGCATCTGTATTAATAGGAACACTCAAGAATAAATTGAGGTCATTGGTACAAGTAAGATAAACATTTAGATGACAAAAAGCATTGATTTTCGTCTGAAGTAAAAGTGCTTTTATAAAAGAGTAAATAGAGTCTTTTGTGTTCAGTTTACAAATGAAATCTATGAAACTGGCTTCATCTGAACTATGTATTGACTCCCTGTTCATAAAAACTTTCTTGTCAATAAAGTATGATCCCTACTCAATCTTTGTGAAACCACACAAGAACTTAACTACCCAATTAATCTTAAGCAAAACATTATTTTTGTTACATTAGCATCCTGAGACATACTTCTTTCTAAAGTTTGAACCCAAATGTCACTTTTTCTTTGTGTTATTTAGATTAATATAAATTTGTATCATATGAGTTTATCAAAATTTTTATTTGTGCTGTCTGAAGAAAATTATATTATGAAAAACTGACACAATCTAAACATTATAAGTTGTATATAAGGAATCATCATAGCAATAACATTTATTTAAAGCCTGCTATGTGTTGGCCTCTGTGCTT
>NW_008335967.1:10104861-10107073 GCF_000622305.1 Nannospalax galili | reverse complement strand
ATTTTCTATTAAATGAGAATAAAAGTTTAAATGCTTTAAACATTATCTACTCAAAAAAATACTTGTAAAATGTCTGTCTAATTAAAGGCTGGTAGTTAAAATATGTAAATAACTCTTAAAACTCAATAATAAGAAATGAACTTATTTAAAATATACCCAATAACTCAAAACACAAGCTTCACCAATAATAATATACAGAAGACTAATATAGAAAGATGCTAAGATCATATGCCTTCATGGAATTGCAATTTATGGCAATCAGTCAATACTGTGCATTTGCTAGAATAGGAAAATTCTGGAAAATTTGACAGAATTAAATATCAACAAGGATATGGTACAGCATGAAAGCTTATTTATTGATGGAGGGAATTTAGAGTGGATATTGAAATCAGGCTATGCCCTGCTCTAAGCTACTCCATATTGTGTGAAACTGGTTTTTCAGACTATACATTGACCCAAAAATTCAGTTTTACAAGCAGTTTTTGACTTTCTTCTAGGTAGGAGGATGACTGAAGTCCCTATGTGGACATACAAACCACAACATTTGTTATGTACAACCCACCCCGCACAGGCTGATGAATGACTTATTTCTGGGTCTAATACAAACCACACCATTTGTTATGTACAACCCACCCCGCACAGGCTGATAAATGACTTATTTCTGGGTCTAATACAAACCACACCATTTGTTATATACAACCCACCCCACACAGACTGATAAATGACTTATTTCTGGGTCTAGAAAAGAAGTCACCTTATGAATTTACTGGGGTGAACTGAGACTGTAGGGAAACATAAGAGTATTAAAATCCTATCAGAGAAAGCAAGACCAATAACTTATTAAACAAACCAGACTGAAATAGGGTGTAACTTCCTTGGTTGAGCTCCATAAAGTGGTGACACCTAACACTGCAATGGCATGCCCTACATCAGTCTATCATCTATTATCCATTTTGTGAGTTAAGGATTCCCTGAGTGTCCCTGGAGTTTGAGTTCATCTTGCTCAAATGTTGATACAACCCACTTGACTGGCTATCTGTTTGCTCACCTATACCTGACCTACAGTTTCCTGCTCTGACCCTGGTTCAGTCTTACACCTTAAAGCTTTCACTCTCAATTCTTGATCCTAGCAACTCCAAATGTAGCTCCCTTCCAGCACTGATCTGGTTTGTTATCAGTATAAACTCTAAATTTATATCTGAAACCCCTTGAACTCTACCATAGCCTTGTTAACTTGTATTCATTTTGTAAACCACATATATGCATAGATTTATTATGTCATGTGTGATAGGTGTTAAAAAGCTAATATTAGTAATTAATATTGCAATAAAAGGACTTGCATTCACTTTTGCCTGATTACCAAGGTAGGTGGTATTATTTGAAAAATTGCTGACAGTTAAACCGTGGAACCTTGTGCTTTTCAATAAAATCTAGCATTGTGAAAAGACACAAGCATATTTGTCCATATTTCTGTCACAACAAACATCACAGGGGCACAGCTGTGCTGCAATACATTTTGGAATTTTTTGTTCTTGAATTCTTGCAAAAGTACAGACACTCTATATGATCTAATCACAATCATATTCCTTTTAATTTACTAAACAGACTTGAAACACAATGTCCACATAAAGACCTGAATAGATGTTTATAGTAGCATTATCCACAACTTCCAAAACATGGAAGAAAGAATAATGTCCTTCAGTGGGTAAATGGACAAAATCTTTTTAACCAATAATGGAATATTATTTAGCAATACAAAAGAAATGTGCCATGAAGAGAAAGATATTGAGGAACTTTAAATACAGGTTGGTAAGTTAGAAAGTCAATCTAAACATGTTACATAGAGTAGCATTCCAACTGTATGACATTCTAGAATTAGGAAAGCTATGAAGACGAATAAAAATGGTCAAGAACAGGGACAGGAAGAAGATGATAAGTACCGCACACAGAACTGTTAGAGCAATGAGAATATTCTGTGTGATAGTTTTAAGGTGGAAACTTGTTATGTGTTTCTTAAGTATGGAATGTATAACATAAATGAATGAACCTTAAAATACATAATAGACTTCCAATAATAATAAGGTATCAAGATTTGATCCTAAGTTGTGACACACGTACACACAAGCCTGTCTGCATGTGCTATTTGTAATTAAGGAGGTAAATGTACTTCTTGGTAGTTTATGCTAACTTTTTACTTTTTTCTTTTCTTTTG
>NW_008335967.1:10069027-10104801 GCF_000622305.1 Nannospalax galili | reverse complement strand
GTCCTGGACCTCACTATGTAGACCAGGCTGGCCTTGAACTCACAAAGATCACTTTTTTATTTTAGTGTAATACTGCTCTTAAAATGTCTGTTAATTGCCAGGTGTGGTGGCGCACGCCTTTAATCTCAGCACTTTGGAGACAGAGGCAGGCAGATCTCTGTGAGTTCGAGGCCACCGTGGTCTACATAGTGAGTTCCAGGACAGCTGGGGCTACAGGGAGACCCTGTCTCAAAAGACCAAAAAAAAAAAAAAAAAAAAGTCTGTTAATTAAAAATAAACCTTAGGTGAGTCAAAATAGAAATATAATACCTCAGTGCATTTAGACACAACGTTATTTTCCCCCTTGCATTCTGGCTAACTAACTAAAGTGGAAAGGAGATTTCTCCCCTGGATTATGTCCTCCTTTCATCACTTCCAGTTTCAGGTGTTAGCTACTGGAGGGATTACTGATTACTGAACCATTCTGGCTTTGCAACTATTCCGTCTTGCTTCTTTTAAATGCTTCAGAGGCTGATGTGACTGTGGTTGCCTGAACAAGACCTGCAGAAGATCAAGCCACTCAAAATACAGGCATGGATGAGGAGGGGCTCACAAAGCCCCACCCTTAGGTGAGGAGATATTGGTAGGTGAAGGCTGCTAGAGCAGGGAAAGTCAGTTTTCTGCAGGCTTGTGGGCATTGGTAGGCTGACAATGTTCCTCCAGGCATGGATCTACACTCAAGTGTGTGTGGAAAGCACTAATTGGACTCAAGTGGGTTATAAAAGTTAAAAGAGGACATGGAGTTGAGGGAGATTTGGAGTGGGACTGGGACACTTTGGAGGTAGTGGGGAATGGAGAGGATAAAAATAACTTTCTGTATATATATATGTGAAAATCTCAATAAATAAAAATATTTTTAAGTATTCCCTGCAGCCTGAACAGCTTCACCCTCTCCCCATGCTCAATCCCCCTTCAAACCTTGGGCCCAGGCTCACTCCTGTTCTTTTACCCCAGATATCTGGCCTACCCTCTTAGTCCAGACCTGCTGCACTTAGACCAAGTTAATTCTCCAACTTAGTTTATTAGACCATGCACAGACTGTACCCAGCCCCATATTGCCCCCGGCCTTCTGATCTGCCTGCCACAGACACATCTACTACCCTGGTAAATCAGATCTGGTTCACTGCATCTTGATTCCTCCTGCAGCCAGAACAGCTCCTGTGTACTATGTCCCCTTCTAGCCTTGGGCCCAGGTCTGCTACCGATCTTCCACCTCAGATCTCTGGACTAGCTTCATAATCCAGACTAGCTTAACCCTCCAGGGTTTTTTGTTAGACCCTCCATAGGCTGTCCTCACCCTTACCTTTTTCTGATCTCCTGATCTGGCTGCCTAAGATATGTCTACTACCGTGGTAAGTCAGATGATGCCAACTGTGCTGAAAGCTTCTAGAGAAAAACAATAAGTTACATATAAAGGGAAACCCATGAGAATTACAGCTGACTTTTCAATGCAAATTGGAAAACCAGTTTAAGGTATATGGGTATATATCTTGATGTGACTGCAGGAGCCAGGAAGATGGAAAGGAAGCACAGAGGTAAAGGGAAAGAAAGAGCCCAAGAGAGGGGGATAATGGTAGAACACAGATATTACCAAGTAGAAAATGGGGAAAATGGGAGTATTTGCCTGGGAAGGAAGGAAGGAGGAACATACAAGGAATCATGGGGGTAGAGGGGAAGAAGAAATTCAAGAGAACGGGGCTAATAGGAAATGGGTATTATCAAGGGGAAAATGGTGGAACTTAAACTGGGGAGGGAGAAGGCAAGTTGAACAGGGAGAGAGAGGAGAGTTAAATAAGGCTTGAGTGGTATTAAAAGTCATAGGGAAATATATTAACTCAAACCTGTGTATCCACGCAGACCACAGGCAAGTCCATACCCTGGCAAGGGCAAGTGCGACGGAGCAAAGACCACTCCGGGAGTGTCAGATGGTGGAACTCAACTTTATTTTTTCAGCAGGCTGCACATATACACATAATCATCCAATAACATGAAAGAGTACCCATTGTGGACCAATGGTAGCAAAGGTCATGCTGATCACATGCTTACATCTAACATTGGGGATCATGAGCTGATCACACACCAGTCATGAGGCAGACCAATCAGAACACAGCTGAAGCATGATGCACACTCTGAGGCCATCTGTAAGGAAAGGTGTGGAAGGAGGTGTGGCTATGGGCAGGGGAACACCATGTGGATGGCACAGTGTAAATTCTGATACAGGAACCGGGCCTAAGCTATGAAATGGCCCTAGTAGGGCTAGAATTTGGCCTACAAAATCTCTCCTGAAAAATATATATAAACTACCTGAACATAAGTGCATGTATATGCCTGAAGGCTGCATAACAAGGAACAAAGTGAAAGACAGGAGAAGCCTCCTTTAGAGTTGTTGGTCAGGGTCGGCCAAGAGACCCTGAACATAACACAGGTTATTGCCACAGTCCTTGATTACCTCCCAGAACTTGAAGCTAAGACCCTATTGCTGAAAACAGGTCATACTTCAGAAACAGGCCTTGGAGCAATGGAGCTAGAACTAACCTCTCAGCCTTCTCATTGAAGACTAGAGGATACTATGCAAGTTGCTAAGGGATAAAATCAACGAATAGGCCAACCCAGCTTGAAAGCTTAATAACCACAATGGCTGGTGCAGCAAACTATCTCTATTGGTGCAGCAGTGGCACTTTTATATACGGGTAATCAACAGCTATCAAATTGAATTTAAGGTCCTCTCAGTGGGAGAAAACTCATGGGTGAGACTGTAAATGTAGCCAAATAAACATGGCTGGAGAAGTCATAGATTCTAGAGAAAATCATACCTCTGTCATATCTCTAGACAAAATTTCTGCATGATAAATATGCATCCTTATATTTACAGACAAGTATACAGTACACACACATTAAAGAAGCTTCTTTTTGCAACAGTTGGAGACTATTGCAGAGTTCCAAAACTGGTCACACACAGAGAATATATGTCTAAGAGATGCCCACCCCTAAGTAACACATCTACAGTGTAGTCTCCACACCTAAGGCTCACAGAACGTAGCAGAACAGGGAGTAAAACTGATGTACACAGAAAACCACAACTGGCTAAGTTTTAGAGACCATCAGACTGCATGGTATATGTCTCTGGATGAGACTCCTATATTAAAGCTCAGTTACCCATTACTCAGGGACCATTACAGAAGATGGGGTGAAAGACTGAACGAGCCAAGTGCATGAACATAAGGAAACAGGCTTTCAGGTCACTAGAAACTTTCTCATATGAACTTGCAACAATGGTGACACCATGCACAAAACTCATGCTGACTCAGTCAGACAAAATCCCAAAATGGAATGAGGGAAATGGGCAGCAGGTCTCAAATGCAGCCAAAGAACAATTGGCAACTGATTACTTTGGGTGAAGGAGTGTAGATCTTCTTTAAGGTGTATCCAAATAGGCTGACTAGACTCCAGAGAATGAATTTGCACCCAGGGACATGTGGTTACAAATGCTTGACCAGATAGGATTTATGTGACATAATGCATGAAATCCAGTGAAGGGGGCTTATGAGAGGTATGTGCCTTACCATTTAATGAAATAAAATATCTCAAGCTAAGACTATTATTTATATGTGGATTTTGTTCCACCACCATTAAAAACTGTCCTTCCATCATTCTCCATAGAATATATTTTAGAGAAATGGAACAGAGCAATTGAAATCTTATGTTTAAGAAAATAGTTTTTTAAGTGTGTGCTATATTCACTATAATAAACAAATAAACACAGAAATTAACAAAAAGAAAACTAAAAATCTCAATAGTTTAAAGAACATAAGACATGTACTTTTGTTTTGTTATTGTTTGTTTTGGTTTTGGGGGTTTTTGGAGATGGTATCCCTGAAGCCTCAGCTGGCCTGAAATTCAGTATGTAGAACAGGTTGGCCTCTATCTCATAGAGATCCGCCTGCCTCTGCATCCCATGTGTTGGGACTACAAAAGGAAGATAAGACATTTGTTACATGGGTGGAAGACTCCGATGTTGGTGTGTAAATGTTTTTTTGTGTGAAAGACCTCTGTTAATTCATTTATTTAAGAATCCCAAGGTCCTTCAGCTGGCAACTTTTCAATAACTTTTGGGTACTTCACATCTTAATAGCATTTAAGAGCACAGAGTAAACTTAACGGGGTATTTAGTTGCCTATCCTGATCATCAGCTCTGCTCATATTCTGCCAAACACAGCTCCTGGTACTTGGCTTTAAGGAAACAGAAACATAGTCTGAACCCAGGGACTGGGTGAGCATATGGTATAGACTCTGCACACAGCAGTAATAAAGTTATTCCTTCTTTTGCCTTATAGTAGTTTCTCTTTAGAACCCACTAGAATTTGTTTTCCAATTGTTTTGTATTTATTCTTTGAGACACAGACTCACTTTATAGCCCAGAGTCACCTAAAACTCACTAGGTAGCTAGGGAGGTTGTAGATACCTTCACTGATCAGAAATACGTATGACGTTATTCAGTGTAAAACAAGGAAGCTCCTTCTAAACAGAGTGTGAACGCAAAGTCAGCTGAGTGACAAAAATAGAAAGAAAGAAAAAAAATCAGTGCTAGGGAACAGCAGAAGTACAAGGAAGGGACAAGCATGCTGAGCATGAAGCAAGGTAGTTTAGTGACTTACCGAAAGTTAGAGGTGAGACTCAAATGTTCAATTAAGCACATAACTGGGAACAAGAATCCTGCTAAGTGCTTTTAATACTGACTAATGAGAGCCATGATGTTTATCAGATCTCATATCAATAAGATCTCTGGTGATGGAAAGAATTGCCTAACAGAAAATTCTAAATATTTTTTAGCTAATGCAAGGGTTAAAGAAATGTCAGGTAACATTGCTATTCACTGATAATGAATAATAGAGAATAGTATTTCCTGTGCTGTGAATCAGCTGGAAACATTCTAGTTACTTTTGGCTGGAATTCAAAGCTATTTTCTCATTATTAGTTATCTATTTGTTTTAATGTGCTTCCAAAAGTAGAACAAGGACAATGAATTAGGTTTTCTTTTTAATTTTTATTTCTGTGTTTGAGTGTATCTGTGTGTATTTATGTGTTTGTATCCGTGCACATGTGTGTTGGGTACTTGTGGAGACAGGAAGAGCATATTGGCTGACTTGGAGCTGTAGTTTTAGACTGTGTCCTGGGAACTGAGCTCTTTTATCCTGCTTCCCATCCTGCCTCTCCCACTGAAATCCTTTTTCCCAACAAGTCTCCCTGCTCTGTTCATGTCTTTTCGTATGTGTAACCCAGTGAGTTTTCATTAGTGTTGCTTGTGAGAGCACGGATAGAGGTTACTAACTGAAGCATGGGTAACATATTAGTGGCTACACCCTAAAGAAAGTGACACCTGCCCTTCCTGTCACCATTAACTATCTATAATTCTTTAGAAGGGGTGGGACTTCATGAGCCCTTCCCCCTCCCATTAAGAAATGTTGACAGGACCAGGCTTATGCATGCCTTGTGCAGGTATCCATAGCTACATGAGGGCAATGGCCATGCCATGTCCAGAAGACATCCTTTGCAACACACCTCGCCATCTTCGAGCTCAAGCGTAATTTCTCCTGAGCCTTGGATGGGGCAGTATGGATGACACATTTAGGCCAAGTACTCCATTGCATGTTATTCTCAGCATATTAACCAGTTATGGGTCTCTGTATGAGCCATGGCCCTCTACAATATGAAGTTTCATGGATTAAGGCTAAGACTAGCACTAATTGATTTAGAAGGCATTTTGACCATATATCTATTTAGAAAAATGATTGCAGCAGTTTCCCCCCTAAGGACATATGATTTCCCCATCCATAAGCTCTTGATAAAGCTTACAACAAAAAGCATACACTCCCTTCTGTGGAACTGGCTTACATCCAATAAGAAAGTGGTTGGTTACTCCCAAACCGCACTTGCCCAATTTTACCAGACTGATTATTATTGTAAGGTTGACAGTTGGGTAAGAATGTAGACGATTGTATTTTTATTTCAGTATCTTGTGTATCCCCTTCTTGCATTATGAAAGCTAGTCACCAAGGAGAAAACTTCCAGATTCCCTCCAACTTGGTTTCTTTATGTCCTGGGATCAAAGCATGTGTTTTCTTCAGCAATAGAGCCTCACCATTACGTTCTGGTGGACAACCAAAAGCAATGGCAAAAACTTGTTTTTCAGCTTCTGGGGCTTCTAAGACCAATAATTCATTTTTGTGGTGTCTGTGTATGTTGTGTGTGTGTATGGTACATGCACATTAATGTGGAAATGAACATGCCTGTGTGAGCTCATGCAGAGGCCAGAGGATGACATTAGGTTTCTTTCTCTATTGATCTCTGTCTTACTGCCTTGAGACAAGTTATCTGACTGAACAGAAGCTTGCTATTTCAGCTGGGCCAACTGGCCAACCAGCTCCCAGGAACTACCTGTCTCTCCAATGCTGGGGTTTCAGCAAGTGCAGACATGTATGGAGTTTTTTATGTGAATACTGGGGATTTTAATCTTTTTGTTTGCACAGCAAGCAGTCTTAGCCATGAGCAAAGTGCAGTGCCTTTTTGTTATCTCTAGTCATCTTGCCATGCAATATCATGGAAGAGTTCTTTATATCGCTCAGTCTATAATTTTTTACCCATTGACTAACGTCTTTCCCTTTCCTCCACTCTCACCATCCTGTCATAATCATCACACTAATTTCTATTCTCTA
This sequence comes from Nannospalax galili, assembly GCF_000622305.1. Taxonomy (NCBI): domain Eukaryota; kingdom Metazoa; phylum Chordata; class Mammalia; order Rodentia; family Spalacidae; genus Nannospalax; species Nannospalax galili. Next base: position 10,098,049 of record NW_008335967.1, on the reverse strand, counting down.
AGATAAATCTCATTCATGTATGAGTGAGATGTGCACATCTTGCCCTTCTATGCCTGAATTATTTTACTTAACATAATGAACTCCAGCTCCTTCCATGTTGCTGCAAATGACAGCATTTCACAATTTTATATTGGAATAGTATTCCATTGTGTGTGTGTGTGTGTGTGTGTGTGTGTGTGTATCACATTTACCTTTTGTTTACATCCAATGGTAAACATTTGGGTTGTTTCTCTTTCCTGGCTATTGTGAATAATGTTGCAGCCAACTTGGGAATGCAAATACCATTTTAACACACTGATTTCATTTTTTATATACATACATATATATATAATGAAATTGATGAGATCATACAGAAGTTCTATTTTTGATATTTTTCAAAAAATATTTTACTTACAATTTTTATTTTATATGTATGAGTGTATTGCTTGCATGTAAGTAGGTGTACCCATGTCATGAAATGCCTGCAGAGGTCAGAAGAAGGCATGTGATCTCCTGGAACTAGAGTTATAGATGGCTGTTAGCCACCATGTAGATGCTAGAATTCTAACCCAGGTCCTCTGCAAGAGCAGTCAGTGTTCTTAACTGCTGAAGAATCTATCCAGCCCCTTATTTTTTTTTAAATTGAAGAACTCTATAGATTTTTCCATGAAGGCTATACTAATATACATTACCATCAACTTTTGCATGGATTCCCTTTTCTCTACTTCCTAGCCAGAACTTGTTAATCTTTTTGGCGATAGCTGTTCTTACTGGGTTGAAGTGATAACTCACTGTGGTTTTGATTTGTCTTTCCTTGATAGACAAATGTGTTAAACATTTTTATATACTTGTGGAGTCTTTGCATGTCTTCTTTAGAGAATTATTTTTTTCAATTACAGAGTTTTTAATTGGATTGCTTTGCCATTGAGTTTTGAAATTTATTTTAAAAATATTTTACTTATTATTTTTATAATAAGTAAATAAGTGAGTGTATTGCCTGTTGTGTTGTGTGATGCCCACAGAGGCAGAAGAGGGTGGATGTTAGCCACCATGTGGGTGCTGTGAATCAAACCCAGATCCTCTGCAAGAGCAGCCAGTGCTCTTATATAGCAGCCCTTTTTTATATGTACAGTTTGCAAATGATTCTCCAATTCTGTAGTTTGTCTCTATATTCTACTGATTGTTTCCTTTCCTATGAGATAGGTTTTGAGTTTGAGACAATCACATTTGTCTCCTTTTGTTTTTGTTTCCTGGCCTTTTGGGGTCTCATTCAAAGAATTTTGTTCAACCAGCCTGAGACATTCCCTCAATATTTTCTTGTATTTCATAGATTCATGTGTTCCCTTTAAATCTCTAACCCATTTTGAGTTGATCTTTGTATCTGATGTAAGAAATGAATCTATATTTATTATTATGAATGTGGATACCAAATTTTCTCAACATCATTTATTGAAAAAACAGTCCTTTTTTCCAATATGTGTTCTTAGACTTTTTGTCAAAAATCATTAGATGGAGGTACCAGTGTCTACTTCTATATTCTTTTCTGTTAATACTTATGTCTCTTTGTATGGCAATTTGACATTTGGAATGTGAAAGCTGGGTAATATGTTTTATAATATGACTTGATTCCATAATTCCTCTTGTTTTATTTATTTTTTATTCAAGGTATTCTTGTCTATTTTTAATAAATTTTATAGATTTTTTGTGTATTTCATACAGAACACCTTAATCATCTTTATATCCCTTTCCCCATTGGCACCCTGTCATAAGACCGCCCACACACACATACACTGAATTTCATGCATTCTGTCATTTGTGCTAAGGCCTATTGAGTCAAGTTAGTGTCCCCAGATGTTCCTTAGAGCAAGTTATCCACTGAGGTCTAGTCAGCCTATCTAGAGCCCCTACCTTTAAAAAGATCAACTCTTGCTCACAGAACAGTTATCAGCTACCAATAGCTCTTCAGCTAATATTGGGGCCTGTTTCCCATTTCCCCAGTTCCATACTGGGTTTTTGTCTGCTTGAATTTGCATTAGTCTTGTGCATGCTGACACCATTGCTGTAGGTTGACATGTGCAAGTTTCTAGAAGCTGCCAAGATTCTATTTCCACATGGTCATGAACCTCCTCCACTGGCTTTTACAATCTTTCTGCTCTCTCTTCCACAATGGTCCCTGTGCCCTGGGTGAGTTCATTTTAATATAGGAGTCTTGTCCCAGGATCCACACTCTTCAGACTCTTATTCTTTATACTTTGGCCATTTGTGCCCTTTGTTTTTGTTCATTGCCCTCTGTTGCATGAAGGAGCTTCATTGATGAGAGTTGAGAGATGCATTAGTATTCTCTCTACCGCTTGTTCCACTACGTTCTGTGAGCCTTAGGTGTAGGGGTTCCGTTGTTGATTTGTCACTTAGGGTTCAGCATCTCACAGGCAATCTCTGTGTATGACCAGTTATGGAACTCTAATAATCTCTGTCTTTTGCAAAAAAAAGCTTCTTTGGTGAGTGGTGAAAGGGAAAATTGCCTGTAATATAAAGATCCATATTTAGCACATAGTAAGAAATTACATTTGTCTAGGGATGTGACAGCCTTGGATTTTTCTCTAAGCTCTACAACCTCTCTGGCTATGTATTAGGCTATGTTTACAGTACCACACATGAGTTCCTTCCCACTGAGTAGGCTTCAAGTCCAATTATATAACTGCTGATTATCCCCAAGATGAAAGTACCACTTCTGCCCCAATATAATTTGCTGTGCCAGTCATTGTTATGGTTGTTAGGCCTTAAACTTAGAGTTGAACCATTGATTCATTTGTTCATTCCCTTAGCAGATTGAATAGTGTTCTCTAAAACTATGAGAGCTAGCCTTCAGAGGAGGTGACTTCCAGGTCAGGTCCAGGTACATGAGTGCATGAAATTTCAGCCACTTGATAGTTGACAAAGGTGCCAAGAATACACAATGGAGGAAAGACAGCATCTTTAATAAGTGGTTCTGGCAAAACTGGATCTCCACCTGTAGAAGAATGAAATTGGACCTTTATTGTTCACCCTGCACAAAAGTCAACTACAAATGGATCGAAGTCCTTAATGTGAAATCTGAAACTCTGAAACTGTTAGAAGAAAACATAGACAATAACCTTCAAGATATAGGTGTGGGAAAGGACTTTATAAATCAGATATCAGTTTTTCAGGAATTAAGATCAACAGTCAACAAGTGGGACCTTATTATACTAAAAAGTTTCTTTACAGCAAAAGAAACAACCAAGGAAATGAAGAGAAAACCCACAGAGTGGGAGAAAATCTTTACCAGTGACACATCTGATAGAGGTTTAATATACAAAATATACAAAAAACTCAAAAACAAGAATCAAGAAAACAAGTGACCCAAATAAAGGAAGTGCTATGGATCTGAATAGAGTCTTCTCAAAAGAAGAAATAAGGATGGCCAAAAAACCTTAAAAAGTGTTCAACATCCATAGTAATCAGGGAAATGTAAATTAAGAGTTCATCTTACCCCAGTCAGACTGGTTAAGTTCAAGAGAACAAATGATACCAAATGCTGGAGAGGATGTTGGGAAAAGGGGAATGCTCATTCACTGCCAGTGGGATTGTGCCGTCACTATGGAAAGCAATGTGGCGAACTCTTAAAAAACTAAAAATGACCCTACTATATGATCCATTTATACCATTCCTTGGCATATACCCAAAGGACTCATCCTACTGTAGAGATACTTGTACAACCATGTTTGTCACTGGTCTTCTCACAGTAGCTAAGAAACAGAAGCAACCTAAATGTCCCTTAACTGACCAGTGGATAATGAAAATTTGGTACATTTACATAATGGAGTTTTACTCATAGGTAAAGAAAAAGACTCTTAATGAACTGGTTTACATTGCTCTTTTGTTGTGGCTCAACATACTGGTTTGTCCAAGATCACTCACAGTCAGGGCTCTTCCCAGTATCCCTGGGTTTCTTGCCCTTTGGAATAATTCTCAACTACATAGTCTGAACATCCTGTGGTGTAACAATTCCTGTTCTCCAGAATGAGTGACCAAGAGTGAAGTGGACTATCAGTGGACTCATCAGCACTGCTGATGTATTTTAGTTGACAAGGTCTTAGGCAACAGATAAGGAACTACCCTAGGGTGTGAACTCTACAAACCTGTATCATCTTAGGTCTTCTTGGAGGCTGGCTGCAACACAGGTAAATGGATATTGTCTGAAATAATTGTGTAATTTTGGAAGTCTAGTATTCTTAGTAATAGCTAAAAGCACATGACATTCAGTGTATAGAACTATTCTCACACTTTATAATGCATTAAAATGTGTAAAGGCAAATATACTCTTTAACTTTAATATATTCTCCTTAGATTTATGTGGAGCACTTACAGAGACAGAATTCTCCAGAGGAAATACTTTTCTATTAGGAACTTAGTTGAGACCAGCAATTCAATTTACATACCAAACAGTTTTTAAGATGAAAGTGCATTTAGGCCATTGTTAACCTACTCTGTGAAGATGCTTAGGGGTGACAGGTTTAAATTAAAACTTTTTAATGATTATTCTTTGCAAGTTTAAACTTTTAAATTTGACCAGAGAAAATGCACTTAATCAAAGAAAGAAAAAGATAATTACTTTTCACCAGGATCACTCTGTAATGTGTGTGTGTGTGTGTGTGTGTGTGTGTGTGTGTGTGTGGTGTGCATGAAATGTGTGTATGCATGTGGTTAGGGGTCAGAGGCTGATATTAAATGACTTCCTTAATCATTTACTATGATATCTTTTGAGAGCTCACTGATTCAGCTAGGCTTGCTGGCCAAAAAGTTCCAAGGATTCTTCTGGGTACTACACCAGAGTGCTGGAGTTACAGATGTGTGTACTGCCACACCTGGCTTTTATGTGGGTGCTGAAGATCACAGTATAGGCCCTGAAGCCCTTTACTGACTGAGATGTCTCCTCAGCCTGACTGTAGTACTTTTACATACTTAAACTAAACTAACTATGCTAAAATAAAAGGGAGAAATATTAATACTCATCACAGTTTAAAAACCATATGTGATATTAAAGTGTCATAGAAGCAACACTAATAGTCTAAATTTATTTGAATATTTGGGATATGATACACTTCTATTATTCTAAGGCCCAGTTATTTTTACCTAAATGCTTTCTTCCAATTGTTATTAGTTTCAGTCTGACTTAAAGGTGAAATTGACATTTTTATAATGAAAATCAATTTCATATTTGATAATTTATGGTTGGTTGTCATTATAGGACTTTAAAACCAAATTGCTTAACTACATTTTTTCACTGGCTCAGTTTCAAAGTATAGTTGAAATAAGAGCCTTGGATGAATTTACAAGCAATCAAAGGCTCCAGGTATTTTGGTATTATATTCCTTTTTTGAATTTATAATAGTTTGGTGAAATATATATTAATGTGAGTAATGATCTACATCTTTTAGGAGCAATAGAAGCTTAAAAAGTCAAGATAATTTGGCTTTTCTCTCCAATTCTCATTTTGAGAAGAAAGTTTGTGCTTAAACCTGTATTACTCTTAAAAAATTAAAAAGTAGTTCCCAAAATTTAGGATATAAGTTTCTTTGTACTGTCTTGGTTTAACAAAAGAGTGGGTCTGCTCTCTGTATTATGTCCACTATTTCATACCTCAGCATATCAAAGGATTGCATTTTCAGAGAAGTATTAATTTCATTAAATATTATACTTTAATGCTCAAAACCCAGGAATACTAGCATTATAGTTTCCTATCTTCCGTACTACCCATGTGAATTCCTTTTAAGATTTCTTCTCTAAAATGAAGTGAGAAACTTCTCTGGTTTTTCTTACTACCTTGCAATATGTATGACTCTTTGAGAAGTAGTACTGCTTCTTTCAGACTAGTAGAAACATTTGGAGATGAAATAATTCTGTGCCTGTTACTGAGTGACTGTAATCCCAGCCTCTTGGGATTGTAAACTCAAGGCCTGTCTGGGTTACAAATTGTGTTCAAGTTTAGCCTGGGAAACGTAGCAAGATCTTATTTTAAAATATGAAATAATGGGGCTCTGGTAAAGTACTTGCCTAGCATTTATAATATTCTGGGTTTAATATACTTTATTGAAGGTAAACAAAAATAAGTAGAGTTAAAACATCATCCACATTGGGTGTCCTCTTTTTCCTTTGAATAGTATTTGCAATAGCAAATAGGCAATAGTATTTGCACTGTCCTTTCCCAAACCTGTAAAATGATTCTAGAGGAGGTGTGGATCTAGGAAGGTATAACAATAAGCAGAGGAGAGTACCCTATACTTAAAAGTCTATCCTACTAATTAGTTTTCTAAGTGGAACATTCTAATGAGAATGATTTCTCTTCCACCAATATATCTATGGTAATAAATCGCAAATCAGATAACACTCATGGAAAAGTGGGAATAGAACACTTCTGATTCTAATGATTGAGTTTGAGCTGATTAAACAGCATTCAAGTCAACTGTGTGGCCCTAAGTCACTTTAATCCAAGGTCTGGTTTATGTCAAATACACTGTAGATGTGTTTAGGAAGAATGAGGAGAGTGCTTATAGAGAATATTCTGTTCCAACAGCCTTTCCCTGGGGCTGAGAAAGCCCAAATGTCATATCCACAGTTATCAGCCCATAGTCAGGACCCACATGTTTCTGCCTGGCTCTGAACAGACACCATGCAAGTGGGTGGGAAGAATGTAAGAGCTGACAGATGAGGAAGAATGCTGACTTCCTGACAGGGCATGCTGTTCGCACATAACAACTCACAGCATTTGTGGTTACCTGCACAAGATCAAGCCTGTCAAAATTCTAGTGTGGATGAAGGAACGAGGCTCCACCCTGGCTAGAAGAACTATTGGAAGTTGATGGTCACTGAGGGAGGGAGTCACTCTTCTTTGGAGCAGGGCCACTAGTAAGTTGCCCACAACTCCTGGGTGGCCCCACATCCATGTACATATGGCAACACTAAATGGATTTAGGGGGTTATTAATAATAACAAAAAAGGAGGTCACAAAGTTGATCATGAGACTGGGTGGAGGCCACTATGGGGAGCTGGAGGGAGGTAAAACTGATGGACATGATCAAAATAACTTGTATGACTATATGGAACTTTTAATGAATAAATTACAATATTACTTAAAAATGGAAAATTTCAGTAACTTTCTTGCACCCCAAGAGACAGAAAATAGTGGACTTAGGACTCATGCTCAGTCAGGCTGAATATAGTCTGTGTTCTATGCACCAGGTTTTCTAAGTGAGCAGGTGTGAGGAGACTGGAGAGATGATGTGTCTGGTTTAGAAATGCTCTGTCTTGAAAAGTAAGAACTGTGTACCTATGTAAATTTGAGATTTAATTTCACTTACAAAATTGTATCTGAAATGTATCCTCACTTAAATAAACATGAGAATAATAACACTTACTACACCATACTAAAACAATCAAAAGACGCAATGCTCATCTAGTACCTAGGACAATCTAAACTTGCAGTTCATATTTATGATTCAGACAGTTTTTGCAATTAAAAGAACAACAACTCAAATACCAGTTTTAAATTGTCTTCATGCTAATATAGAAAGTAACTGGTGCCTTCTACTTGAAACTTCTAGTACCCAACATAAGGCAAATTTGAATATTTGATAATAATTATTCAGAGCCAAGGAGAAGCTCATATTTTAATTATTGTTTAAAAATTAAACACATCAGATCTTAAATTTATGAACTCCCAAAGAGTAGTCTTAGAATTTTAAATAGAATAACTATTTATTAAAGGATTACTCTGCCATATCTATTATCCATTCATCATCTCTTTATCATCTATCTATCATCTATCTATCTATCTATCTATCTATCTATCTATCTATCTATCTATCATCTATCATCATCTATCATCTATTTATCTATCTATCTATCAATCATCATCAGCTATATATCATCTACCTATCTATCTATGTATATGTGTATGTACAAAGTTCTGATTCTAGTCATGGTTAAGGTGAAACACTGACAAAAGAAAATTAACCTCACCAAACTGCCAAGTTCTATTACGCTAAGGTGTAGCTAGCAGATTTGGGTCCTGCCGTCCACCAATCTTCCATCTTGTTTATCTCATTGGCATGACTCTGTTCAGGATGGCAGACAGTGTCACATTGAATTTCCATGTTAGATGGTAGCACATCAATTAATGAATTATCTATTTTGTTTTCTTTCCATGTAGCCTGTAGAATTTGGAGCATGAAAGTAAGCCAAGCAGCTGAACTATGAAGCCACATGTATCTCAGGTCAACACATGGTAATAACTACATTCTACTGTCTTTCATACTTTCTTTCTTCAAGACAAGCATTATATATTTAAGTTGGTAGAATGTTGCATCTTTTCTTTACCAAGATTTAAATGAATCTGACTGAAGTCCCTCTGTAACATAAAACCTTCAGGACCAGAAACTTAGCTCAGTTGTAAAGCACTTGTCTAGCATGTGCAAGGCCTCATCATAACACCAAGAACTACACAAAACAAAGAAAAATCTTTCCCTCTGACCCTAGCAGAGAGTAAACTTGTCTTCTAAACAACAGAAAAGATATCCAAATATGTGGCATGTGAAATTATGAAGGCATGCTGTTTCAATGTCAATATGTCATAGCTCTGCAACTGAATTGTAATCTTTTTTAAGATAAGGGATTTAAAAAACATTTTTATTAATTTTTTGAGAATTTCATACATGTAAGGCTGGAGATATGGCTAAGCAGTTAACAATGGCTGATCTTGAGTTCAGTTCCTAGCACCTACATGGTTGCTAACAACCATCAGTAAGTCCAGTTGTAGGGGATCTGACAACCTCTTCTGCCCTCCACAGGCATTGCACAATACGGGTGCACTTACATAGAAGCAAGCAATATGCTCATACACATAAAATGATAAAAAATATAAAAAAGGGAATTCTATACATTCATACAATATATTTTGATCATATTCACCCCCACTCTGTCCCTTAACTCCTCCCAGATCTACCCCCACCCTCACACTCCCTCCCAATTTCATGTCCTTTTTCATTTTTTCATATCCAAATGAGTCCAATTTGTATTGTACATATAGTCAATGATGTGGGGCCGTGCATTGGAGCATGGTCAATGTACCAGGGACCATAACTTTAAAGAAAATTGACTCTCCCCTTCACAGAAGTTATCAACTGTCAATAGTTCCTCATCAGAGGATGGGAGATCCTGAATATTCTCCCCTTTGTGCTAGAATGTTAACTGGCTTGATCTTGTACAGGGCCTGTGTAGGCAGGCAGTCACTGCAGGCATGAATTCATTAGAACAGTGGTCCTGTCATGACTAGAAAACACTCTTTCACTCTGACCTCTGGCTCTTAATATTTTTCTGACTCCTTTTCCAAAATAGTCCCTGAGCCTTGTTGGGAAGGTATACAATATAAATATCCCATTTATTGCTTAGCACTCCATAGACACTTATTCTCTGCACTTTGACTAGTTGTGGGTTTCTGTGTTAACCACCATTCACTGCACAAAGAAACTCCTCTGATGAGGTATGAGAGCTGCATTAATCTATGGGTATAGAGATACAAATGTAGAGGGAGGTTTAATACTATGTCCATTTAGCAAAATAATAAAAATTCATAACTGGGGCCTATGAACTCACCAGCCACGTATTCTTAGCCAAATTCACCACATCAGGCATGTGCTTCCTTCTATACACCTTTCCTTAATCTGATCAGAAATCAATTGGATACAACCCCCACCTCTAATAACATTATTGATAACATGTCTAATAACATTATTGATTCCAATAACACTGTTGATCCCATGTGCATATCTTGCAAGACCTCTTCATAGCTGACTAAGACTGTTGATGTGTTTTTCCCAGAATCCCGCAAAAGAAAATTCTCATCCTATGAAAACTATCCAATAGAAAGGAAGTGTCCTAGTCAGCACCAACCTGAATTCTCTAAGTCCTTCAAGACAGGAAAGTTTTATACAGGTTTTAAAACCATGGCATAGATATCCTAATGTTTTATTTAATAAAGGCTTATGATTGATCATGGTGAGCAATAAGTTTATAGCTATCCTGTGTAGTTCCTTCATATAGTTTCCATTGGGGTTCTCTGGTTGAAATGGAAACAAATTCAACTGAAAGAAAAGCTGCTGGAAAGACAGGAAAGGGGAAGCTCGGGCACCATGACAACCTCTTCAGGAAGATTAATCTTATGATTCATTTTTGTCAACTTATGTTCTTATGCCACTCACTCAAGGATTAAAATTTTATGACAGTGGGTGTAATGGGCCTAGTTGAGACCATGGGAGCTTTGATTTGATTTTCTTTTTGTCAGAATGAGATGACATTCCCACAAAGAAAGCTGAGAAACAGACCCTACTGAAACTGAGGGATAAAGGATGGAAGAGGATGACAGCAGATGTGTAAATGTGTCCCCCCCATCACAGTTCAAGGTGATGTTGTCATTATCTACTGGAAGAAGATCATTGTGAATTAAAGGAAAATGTTTTGAACTCACACAGACACCTAGAATGTAAATGCCTTTTGGAAGCAGACAGCGACAGCTCTGCTCTAAAGCTATTAGAAAATTATTCACATGGAATATTTAATAGGCTGAAATGTTGATTTCTTAATAAAAATTAAAGTCCTATTTTAGGATGGATATGATTGCTTAATAAATTTAGTTGAGTTATTTAACATATCTGAGTATAGTTTTACAATTTTTAAAATGAGGATGTTGGTGTATGTAAATTGCTATAAAAATTTAAGAAAAATGATAATGCAGTATTCAATGCAATCCTAAAATCTAGATTACAGTAATTTTCCAAGTAGTCTTAACTATAAGATAATTACAGGGGTAGCATTTAATTCACATGGCATCAGATATTTCTTGTTTATACCCACGGATCTTATAATTGACTGATTCTCATTTGAACTAAAGACATACCTAAGCAATGATCCTATTTAAATGTCAATCTTTTCAAGCATCAAATTACTTTTCATAGGACCCAAACTTTAAAAAGTATTAATTTAATAAGTAAATATACCTTGAACTTTAAGAACAATGTTTTCAATTATCGTGTGTGTGTGTGTGTGTGTTTGGTGTGTGTGTGTGTGCTGGGGGTGAAGGATAGTATGTGCAGGCATGTGCAACAATGTGCATGTGAAGGTTAGAGGACAACTCAAGGGAGTCAGTTTTCTCTTTCTACCATATACGTTCAGGCGATGGAACCCAAACCATCAAGCTTAGTGGTAAGTGCTTTTACTCACTGCGCCATCTTTTACTTTTTAAATCTGCCCTTTACTTTGTTAGAGAATTGGGAAATAATATCATTTCAGATACTTTATTTAAATATTACACTATAACTTATTAGGGACTTGAAAAGAGACAGATAGATATATTTAAGTCTATCTATGACTATGAATTTTCATCAATGGGAAAATCCTGCATAAAACAGGAAGATTAAAATGTCACAATCACAATATTTGGAAGGGTGTTGCTATGCTTTGGAAGTGACACATATCCCCAATGGCTAACATGAGAAAAGTGTAGGCCTCAGTTGGTGACACAGCTGAGAGTTGACTTAATCATCAGCTGTTTAGTCCCCTAGTGAGCTCATACTGAATGGGATAGGCAGGGCCTGCTTGGAGAGAGTAGACCACCAGGGGCATGTCTTTGAAGGACATGTTTTGTCCCTGGCCATTTCCTGCTCTCTTTGCTTCCTGGCTACTAGGAGGAGAGTAGTTTTCATACATTATGCCCTTCCATGACTTTCTATTCTGCAACATATCTAGAAACAATACAGACTAAACTCTCTGATATCATGAGCCAAAGTTAATCTGTCCTCCTTTTTGTTGATTATCTTAGATGTTTTCCAACAGTGAAAAGTTATTACACAGGTGTACTTGCAAATACTTGAAGGAGTAAAAGCACTGGAGGAGACTTACTTATTCTCGAATCATGCATATAAAGTTATGTTTGTGGATATATGATGTTACTCAACCTTAATATTGACAGGGGGTGCAACATACTTCAGTTTGATTTAGGTAAATGCTGGAAAAAAGGCTTTAACTGACCAGTGTTTCTTTTGGTTTCAATGTATCCTTACATGTTTGTTACATGTTTCATTATTTCCAAATAATCAAATTTGAAGGTCTGCTCAATTCTTTATGTAACTTTGTGAATCTATATGCTCTTTTTTTCTGAATTATAGATATAGGAAAGAATGTAGAATTGTAGGAAAAAAACAAGAAATATAATTTCTCTCCTGTTTTGTATACACTATAGACTAAGTTTAGGATTTTGACATGTTGTGATATGTATATGGAATATATGCTAGTGGAGTCTATTATGAATGATCTAGGAGGGTCCTTTTCTAATGTCTCCAGGGTATGCCCATAACCACAGGTAGCACTGAACCTCAGAGATGCTTTTCTCTATACATGCAAACTCATGATAAATTTTAATTTATAAATTAGATGCAATAACAGCAATACGTTAGAACATTTTTATTACATTTATTTATTTGTGGGTTGGAGGGGGCACATTTTACATGGTGCATATGTAGAGGTGAGAGGGCAATTTTCAGTAGTCAGTTCTTTCCTTCCCCATGTAAGTCTTGGGTATTGAACTCAGGTTGTCAGACTTGGTGGCAAGCACTTTTACCCACTGAGCTATCTCACTGGCCCATGATAGAATATTTTTAACAGTGTAGTGTAATGACAGTTATGTGAGTGTTCTATTTCTCTTAATGCCTTTGTCCTGTATTCTGTGTTGATCATAGTCAGCTGTAGTTAACTGAAACTAGAAAAGCAAATAAATAAGCAGTACTACTATAAAGGGGCTGACAGAATTAGAGAGACATAGGAGAAACTAACTTATATTAGCATATAGAATCTTTTTAATTTTTTTGTTTTTAACTAGGACATTACCTGAAATTTCATGGCATGATTAATGCCAGTCAATCTCCAAAATGTTTTGTGCCTAAATGGCTTATTTTGCCTAATTTAAGAAAAATCCTAATTTAATATTTCTCAAATATAAATGTACATGGAAATGTTGTGATTGCTTGGGACCCATCTTAGCCGTAAAGTACATAACAGCATGCTCAATGTACTGTGCTCCATCCCTAGCTTAGATAGGACAAAACAACACAAACAAAGACACAATGCAGCATATTCACTTAGCAGCTAAACTTCTTTTGGCCACTTCCAGAGATTCTGATTCAGTAAGTCTACAAAGGGTTCCAAGAATGTAAATCTTTCTAAATAATTCTTAGATGGCATGAAAAATCTGAGGGAAATGTAATAGCGCAAAGTCCTACTGAAAAATAAGCATGCAATAAATATATGAGTTCATGTGTATAGCTGCAGGCTATATAACACAAAACACAGTGCCAGGCAGAAAACTCCCTTTGAGTTATTCATCAGGGTAGTCCAAAAGACTCCCAAAATTACACAGGCTATTGCTCCAGTCCTTGATTGCCTCCCAGAACTTGAACGTAAGCATCTATTGCTGAATACAGGACATACTCCAGACCCAGAGCATGGTGCAATGGAGCTGGAACTGACCTGGAAGCCTCCTCCCTGACTAGCTCTCATGGTATCAGAGGATACTATATAAGCCAACAAGGGAAAAAAATCCAGTCAATATGTAAAGCCTAATAAGCAATGAGTGGCCCAGCCAATTATTGCTGTTGGCACAGTAGTAGCACTTTTATCTTGTAATAAACAGCTATCTAATTGGAATTAAGCCCAGCTCAATAGAAGGGAACCCATGATTGTACTGTAAGCATAGCCAAACACATATAGCTGGAGAGGTCATAGATCCTAGAGCAAAACCTACTTTTGCCACATCCCTAGACCAAGGTAATTTCTTTCTGTAGTCTAGATATATATCCTCACATTTAGACAAGTGTACCTTTCAACATTCATCAAAAAATCTTCTTTTGGCAACGAAGGGAGACTACTCTTAGACGGTTCCAGAACTGGTCAAATGCAGAGAAAAAGTATGTGTGAGATGCATAACCCTAAGTAACATGTTTTCGATGCAATCTCTATACATTGAATGAATGCATCTCTTAACACCAGAGAAGTTTCCTTACTGAAGCAGATGGTGATTAATATAGAAACACACAATTGGCCAATGTGCCAAGTGCTTATATCTGAATAGGACACCTATTTCAAACCTTTGCCTCCCAAGGTTCAGAGATCATTGTGGGAGAGGATGAAGGATTGTGATAGTCTGAGTGAGTAGATGAACACAAGGAAACAGAATATTCCAGACAGCAGATCACTTAATCATATGAACTCACAACAATGTTGAAAGCATGTGAAAGTCCTATGCTAGCTTAAACCAGACAAAATCCCTAGATACAGGGAAGTGGGTAAGAAATCCCTGTCCAACCTAAGGAACTTTTGGCAATTGATAGCTGTTGGGAGGGGGACAAACAGTGTCTTACAGGGATGGAAATCTTGGTGGGCTTAGTGGATGGACTCACACTGAAGGATATTTAGGACCACTATTCAGACTCTATAGGTCGTGTTTTACATATATATAGCAGAACATGGCATACTTTAATCCCACACCTTTAATCCCATCACTTGGGAGGCAGAGGCAGGGCATCTCTATGAGTTCAAGGCCAGCCAGGTCTACATAGCAAGTTCAAGGTTAGCTGGGGCTACGGCAGACCCTGTCTCAACAACAACAACAACAAAAAGAGAGCACATTATAATGTGCAGGAGCAGTGGGCATTGTGTGGATAGGGGAGAGAATCTAAATACCATAAAACTGTATTGTACGAAAATTGCAAAAATTCAATACAAAAATAAGATTTAAAAAAAAATTCAATCTTTTATAAGGCAGCCCACCTTACGTGATGTAGATGAATTATAGATCACAGTTTGAGAAACACTGCTGTAAGGGTATGCCTTCTTTCTGATAACATCACTTATGTATTTACTATTACTGTATAAGACTCCTTCAATTTTGTATTTATACTCGAATGTGAATGTATGATTCTAAACTGTAACTTCTAAAGTGGTAATTTAATTAGTTGTTATTAGCTTTCTGTAAGAATAGGAATAGATTAGTATGTGACAGTTTTTGTTCTGTTAGAGTGTGACAGGCACTGACATACAAAAATATTCATAATTAGCTTTAAGTAGGTTCCAAGATTCTTACTCTGGAATTTCCTTAACAAGACACACTGTTAGCATCTTACAGAAACCCTATCTTCTTGCTTCTTGATAATTCTGTTATCTTCGGAATGGCTCACACTCCTACTTTGGTTTAAAGTCCCTGTTTGGATCACTCGAAGCCTTGTGGAATAAGCACAGTCAGAGACTGTAGTGTCAGCAGCAGCTAAGGAGTCTCCAATCCAAATCTCATTAAAGGATTTCTGTGTGGTTAATTTGTCTCTGACAGGCACAGTCCAGAATAAGATGCCTAAGTCCCTTTTGTCAAAGGGCTTAGAAAGGAAAATGGGGAGCTTTCAGAAATAAAAAGGAATTCAATATTTATTGGATGAAATCAAGTGTAGGCTGTCACTTTTAGTGACTGCTGGTACAGACTGGACAGCAGTCAAATTGCACTTTATAAGAGGCAGAGGCAAAATTTCAGTTGAAATTAGCCTGAGCGACCCAGTCAGACCTTGTCTCAAAAGGAAAAGCCTGTTTGAAGAATTATTTTTCTTCACAGCAACCTGGAAAACAGTGAACAAAAATAACTATCCAACTGTCCATGCACCCAGCATTGAATAGGAGAGCATGCTGACTATCAGCTAGATATTATTGTCAAGCAGAGCTGTGGTTTTACAGGAGAAAGAACTCCCTAGCCTAAGAAAAGCTGCATCCGACCATCCAAATTCCTGGTACTTAGTCTTTAAATAAATGACAAACTGTTTCAGTTTCCAAGTAGTTCTGCTCTGGAGAAAGCCGATCTTGCTCTGGGCAATAAGTATTTTGCATTCCAATTTCTCATTAAATGAATTTGGAGTAGGTTAGCATTTTTAAGTCTGATTATATCTAAGGACTAACACAATTGATCTTTGAGAAAAGATGTTTCTACACAACCCAGACCATCATGGTGCGGTCCCCAGGGGTCCTGGTTCCTCTAAGGGGCGGGGCCTGCTGTGGAGAATTGACTGTGGAGAGTTAGCAGGGAAGGAGGGGCTTGTGGTGCCATCTTGGAGGGAAGCACCTCAGTGGCTGTGGGCGTGGGGAAATCGCGCCTTGCGGCAGCAACCTGGAAAAAAAGATAACCCCTGCATCTCACCTGCAAGTGGAGGCATTTACTGACCTGGGGCAAGACTGCTGGCCCAGGATGCGTGGGTAAAAGTCAACAGAAACTAAGGTGCCCGGGAAGGGCCTGGCTTGGCAGACTCTGAGGCACAAGAGTGCTTGTATCTTCGTAAGTTCCCCCATTACCCCCTCCCTACCCAAGGGCATAAACCATAATAAAGTCACATAAAAATACATTATCTGGTTTGTCTGATCTCGCAAGAGACCCTGAGACAACTTGGGAGACACATGGGTTCACCATTTGAAGCTACACTGGGAGGATTTGATAGACCACTACAAAATATATTTCCAGCCTTGTATTTGCTTCTCTTCAAAGAAAAAAAAGTTGTATAAGGATGTGAGCTTTGTTTCAAATAAAGATATTTGTTGTTGGGAGAAGAAAAAGTTAATTTAGTGGGCACTGAGAATGGATCATTGAGAATTGATATGTTTATTGCTTTTTCTTAGAACCTTGCAAAATAAAAGAATAAAAGGAAGTTATATTGGGCAGACCTTATGTTCTCTCTTCTTCAATATTGTCATAATTCCTACTCTCTTTCATCTCAGATCACTGTGTTAAACTTGACCCTTTCATGCGATCCAACTAAAATCTGTTGGGACACAATCTACGTACCTAAGTGTTCAATGTAGAATTCCTTCCCGTTCCTCATTTTCACCCAGTGTAAAAATATGCCATTTTTTAGATAACTGTAATATGACTAAGCCTGCATATGATTTGAATGCCTCCAACAGTGAGTATTTTTGTGGGGCTTTCATGAGGTGATAAAGTTTATTACTGTTTCTTTTAATTCTAATCCAACATCTGAGATATTAATGAAATTTAGAGAATTTTAATAATCGCTATTGAAGCATTAACTCTTCATATTTTATAGTTATTAGTAAAATCTCCCCACATATAACTCTACAATCTCAAAAACTGTTTTTGTTTTATCATACATTTGAATTGAAAGATTATTCTAAAAACTTTGTGTATACTTAGTCTCAGTAGTTTTGCTTTCTGGGGAAGATGGAGAGTGGAGGGGAGGGGAGGGGAGGAGAGAGAAGACATCTACTTAATTTCCTTGTATATATCTGAAAATTGAACAATGGAGATTTTAGTTTCCTTCCTTCTCTTAGTTGAATAGCAAATACTAATAAGTACCTGTGGTACTGAGATTTGTCTATAGAGCAATTTAAATTATCTATTATCTATCTGCAAATTGCTCCAACAGTATAATTAGAAAGAGAAGCTTTATAGTTCTCCCAATAGGTGGGGATTCTTTTGACTTTGCCCTGTTTCTCTCTGAAAGGACACATATAAAATTCAAATTTTTGTTTTAACATGATGTGTGATTAACAACTAAAATTAAGTAATGTAAAATTTTAATAGAGTAAATATTTCGGAACATATTCCTAATTTTTTTCTTTTTAATTTTTTTTAAGTTTAAGAGAAATTTCATTGATTCAAGAATTTCATACAATGAATTTTGATTCTATTCAGACTTCCTTCCCCATCTTTTCCTTCACCCTTCCAATCCCATAAGACGTACCCCTGACTTTGTGTCTTCAATTTGCAAATGAAAAATCCCATCCATGTTAGATAACACATCTGAGATAGGTGGCAGAGAAATCATATCTCATTAGAGGGTCAGTGATCTACAATTCTTACACTCAGATGTGTGCCAAAGGAAGGGCCCACTCCCTTTCATTTATAGATGGTTTGGGGTTGGAACATACCTAGGTTTCTTGGAATGGGATTTTCACTCTTAATTGCTGTTGCCCTTACAAACTGCTTAGGAATGTCAAGTAGGGATTTCTCTTTTTCTCAGGAGTTGGAAATGCTTGATTTTCTTCACCAAAGTTAGCTGTTTGCAGCCATTGCATGCAGGTTACACTTTGGCTGTTTCCAGGCTCCACTCAGCACAATGACCTCACTGTCAACCAAGTGTTCGTCAACAGACTGATTCCCCTTGGGGTTTTACTGTGGGTAAAAGCAGAAACTAAGTCCTCACAGCAGGCAGCAATTAGTTCACAGGACTCCAATCCAATCCAAGATTCTCTGAGTGGCAGCTGGGAGATTTCACAGCTTCACCCTATAGCTAAACACTAGTATCCTCTAGGTTATTTTCTGAAATCTGGAGCCTTCTCAGATTCCTAATGTTGTTGCGAACTGAAGCCAGGTCTTGATAGTCACTGGGTGATGATTATGGTCGGCTGACCATGAATGCCACAGAGGCTAGTGTATGGAAGCCAGTCTGGCTTGATTCTAGCCCGGTAGTGCATTTGGGCAGTGAGGCAGTCTCTGCCTGCCTGCCTGCCTGCCTGCCTGCCTGCAGGATTTTTCCATCTTGGTTCCCTCATTATTATCTCTCTCACTTGCCAAGTCCTGAGTTCAGAATTTTGAGATTAATATTGAAGCATCAGGATCCTTAATAAGATGCAGAGGTCGAGTCATGTTTCGAGGTCTTTGTGCTGAGAGTCATTGTCATTGCCATTTCCTTGGCTGCACCAACATTTTGTTTCTCCAGCTATTTACTTTCTTACTTGATATGTCCTGGGTTCAGAATTTTGAGATCAATATAGAAGTACCTATGGTCAAGGAAATGTAAGTCTTGTGTGGCTAAGGTTCCTCCGATGGTCCATTGAATGCATTCAGTCTCTGGGGAGCCGTAGGCCCCAGGCTCTGAGGCCTGCAGCCAGGAGTGTGCCTCATTCCACTGCCATCGTTTGATTTCTTCCCCCTAAAATTTTTTTAAATAAAAATTTATAATCAAGTAAAAAGTTTTATAGAATTATTTATTTTGTCATAACAAATTAAAGCACCCGGAGATACTTTGGTAATTAATACTGTTAAAAGATGGTGCTTTTCCTAGAATCTAATTAATGTGACTTCATTATTAGTGTTGAAAATCACTTTACAAAACTTGAAGAGAATTTAAAAAAAAAAAAAAACAGTGTTTAAGTCATACAAATAATTCCCGTCACTCTGCAGTAAGGTCAGGACAACATGTCTTCAGTCTGACTTCACCTGAATTTTGGTGTGTTTTGTGCTGGGTACCTAATTATACCTAGTTACAGTTCTGGTGCATGTATCAAGGAATTCTTAATAAATCATCATCTAATGTTTTAAAAAGAATTACTGGAAGAGAGATAATGACATCATCACTTCTACTATTGTTTAATATAATGCTTCTGGGTGAGAGAATTTGTAAAAATTCTATGAGGCTGTTTTTTTTTCTTTTTTTTCCCCTGAGATTTAAGGCACGAGGAATAATCCTGGAATGTAGGGCCTTTACACTATTTCAGTCATTCTTGATAAAGTCTCCAAAATCATGGGGGTCCTCAAAGGATCTTAAATATGGGCACAAAAATCTGGCCAGATTTACATATTTTCCTCATATATTGTCAGGAAAACATTCAAGTATCCAAAAGTGTTGGCATTATTGTACAATATATGTTCAAAAAGCTGATATCCTGACCCTAGTACTGTCAGTATTTTGTGACATTTGCTTTAGCCTATTTTTTATCCATCCAATTTATCTATTTATACAATGATATAATTTAATACCTCTGTTTTGTACAATGCTATTCATTTAGAATAAGCATGGAGTCATGCAATCACTATCACAATCAATTTTCAACAGTTTAAATTTCATATATTAAATGCCCCTCATAGTTATTTTTCTCAGATGCAAGTTGCATTTTACCTCTAAGCATTTCAATGTTCATATAGTTTAATAGTTGTTAAAGGTTATTTATATTTAGAAAGTAAACTGTACAGAAAGGGAAATGGACACATTTTAAAATTTCTACAGGCACTGAAAAACATAAATCTGACCCATGGAATGTTGAATCTCTATCAAGATACAGCACAATTCCATCACCTTGGACGATCTCTTCATGTTCACCCTTATCCTACCCCTCCTTCACTTTAACACCCCCCTGTGCTGGCATTTTATTTTAGGGTTAGTTTTGTCCATTCTGGAATTTTATGTAAATAGAATCAAAGAGTATGGATTGCTTTGCTTAAGTCTTCTTTCTCAAAGATATTTTTGAATTTGAGAGTATCGGCAGTACTTTTTAAATTGCTGAGAAGTGTTTTATTTCATAAATATTATATTTTGTTTGTCCATCTTCTTTTTGATGGAAACTTGAGGTGTTTTGACTACTGTGAATGAAGACACCAAGATATTCTTTAGAGGGCAGAGTGCTTCAGATTTTAATCCCAGCACTCAAAAGACTGAAGTGGGAGGATCATGAAGGGTACAAGCTCAATGCATTCGACATAGTGAAGTTAAGGCTGGCTGGGCTGCATAGCTACCCCACTCCCAATAAAAGGATATTCTTATATAAAGTATGCATATGCAAGTTTGTATTTATACTTTGTAAATAATCAACTATATAAGCACATATACATATAAAAGAATTTATATGTATGTAAACAATAATAATCAAACATTCACTTAGGCTCATGTTTAAAGAGCTAGATCACATATCCCAAAATGGTTGCCTCATCAGTTGAGAACAGGTGAGAGTAGATTGTGGAACACAGATTTATAGTTTGGAAATCATAAGGGCCAGTGGAAATAGAGAAAATTGGCTACGATCAGCCAGACAGAATTACCAGGCTTTACTAACAGATAGGAATTGAGAGCAGGGAGACAGATTCCTCAGTTTTCACGTGTAAACCAAGGGATGATGGCTGCATGATTAACTGAGACGGAGAGCACCTATGGGCCACAGTGTAGAGAGAAACCCTGAACTCCATTAGGAAAACATGCAGTCTGATGTGACCATGCTCTCTCTTGGAATGACTAGCTGATTGGCTGTAATTTATGTAGTGTCAGAACCTGAAGGAAGAGGAAATGTAGCCCAGTTAGCTAAGCATCAAGTACACTTTTTTTTTCCTAGCTTTATACCACTTTATTTTTCCCCAAATAAAACAACACATAGTATATCTTTACTTACAATTTACTCTGAGAAGCAGAACATAAATTCCAATAGTCTTCATGCTTAACATTGTTACCAAAAATTAAAATAATTTATTAAATTGTAATCAGTTCAACAATTAGAATTTATGACCTCTGGGAAAAAATCACAACACTTTTATTAGACAACAGATGACTTATTACATAAGATAGAATAAATGAGAAATACGGTATGGTACAATATTTTGAAAGACGGTTGACATTACCATGGGAAAACTTGAACTTCAATTTCATCTGAGTTCTAAGATAATTTAAATTTGAAAGAATTAAGTGTACTACCTATTTAAAGTACTAAATTCATAATAAAGCACAAAAAGAAGTATAATTCTTGTTGAATTTATTAAAGATCTAAACTCTTTTTAGTCAATGAAGTCAAAGTCTTTAAGAGACTTTGACTTTTGTGTTTTCTTCAAAATGATGGCTTTCTCCTGTTTATGAAGAATCTAATATAACTCATTTAAACATTATTTTAGTGGTAACAGTTCTTCCAGTTTAGCTATCCTTAAGAGAATACAGTAATTTTTAAAGATTATGAAAGTGTTATAAGAGATAATAAAAATCATAACTATTCTATAGATGTGAAAAGAATTTCCACAAGCCATTTAATCATTGCAAAGTATTTGTTGCTTGAATTTTTATGAATGTTGAGAAAAACAACCCCCAAATCTATGTTGCAATCTTTAATATTATGTTATGCCATCCAGCATAGTTATATCAAATTGTAAGAGGTGTCATTAAAATGTAATTAAGGATTTACATCTCATGCCAACCTGTCAACAAGCCTCATTTTGTTTAATTATCTGCAGAGTTCCAGAACCACCTGTTTTCAGGAGGCTCTTTCATCTTTGGAGGTCAACGAAAGAAAAAGAAAGTGAAAAATTTTCCCAACCACCTTGTCTAGATTTTATTTGTTCCTGAAACAAGTACCCCTCAGCTTTCAGTATTTCAATCCTGTCTAGCAGTTAGAAGATCCTACCAGACACTTGGAAAATGTGACTGCAAGCTAAAGAAAAAAGCAAACCGCTTAAACAAATAAAATATAAATTAACTGTGGCAAATGCTGGGTTTGTTTTTTGTTTTTATTTTTGACACAATCTCCCTAGTCCCAGACTTCTGGAAGTCTCTGTGTGGACCAGGCTGGCCTTGATCCTACAGAGGTCTGCCTGCCTCTCCTGCCTGAGGCCTGGGATTAAAGGCATGTGTTACCCTACTAGTGTTTTTTAATAGTAAATTTGTTTGGAGGTCTGAGGAAGTCTTCTGCTGGTCCTATCCAAAGTTAAAGGTTTTAATTCATCAATGATTCAGTGTTTCCTTCTTGCTAATGCTGTCTGGAATGTATAAATTTTGATGAGAAAGATTTTATTAATTTTCTAGTAACTTACAAGAACACATATAAAACAGTGTTTTTAAATAAAGATATCAAAGAGATTGTTGTTTATAAGGATTGACTTTGAGAGATGATTGCTTACTTTAGTTGATATCCAAAAGTGGTGACTAATAGATGTTCTTTTGGGTAATTTTTTTCTCATTAGTACATTTGGAAATTCATTGGCATTTAGAAAGTATAATTTTTTACAAATTTGTTAAATTATCCATCATCATTTATAGTCACATTTCTTAAATTAATCTATTCCTTACAGAAACGAAAGGTAGGACAGAGGTGAAGGCTCAGAATTTAAAGCCAAACTGCTTGTGGTTAAATCCCAGCATGGTCATATATTCAGAATCACCTTGAGCAAGCTACCTCATTTCCCTCTGATTTAATTTCCTTCTCTATGAAATAAAGATAAGAAACAGTTGGATTGCTAAAATTGTTACGAAGATCAAGGGCATGGAGTGGTTGTTCCAGGTAATGGATAACACCTGGGCTAAGGTGGGAAAATTGGACATGAAGAAAATTAGACACAAGAATGATTTATTTTTTCCAAGTGGAATCAATAGGCTTTGGGGAGTTAAATGGGCCTTGGTGACTTTTGGCTAACAGCTAAGGGTTAAGCATCCCTGTCTTTGAAGTAGGATATAGATGGGTGGGAAAGAATTACTTCCTAAGCCTTCTTAGCTGCACAACCTTTCCCTTAGGCAGCATGTCAATTAGAATGGCACAATTTTAAGAAGGCTAAATAGGGATCAGCTTGCAGACCAATGGCAAGCTGGGGGCAAGAGTTTGAAAACATTTTAAAATTTTTTGGTTTTCTGTGTTAGCTTTCCATTGCTGTGATAAAATACCTGAAAAAACAACTTAAAAGAAGGAAAGATATATTTGGGCTGGGCGTGGTGGCACATGCCTTTAATCCCGGCAGAGGCAGAGGCAGAGGCAGAGGCAGAGGCAGAGGCAGAGGCCAACGTCACATATGTACAATGCAAAAGCAGTGTGAGTGCAGGAAGCAGAAATCACAGGAAGTGGCACGTGTCCTCTCAATGTTTTGGTATATGTTTTTCAAAGAAGAAGAAGGAGGAGGAGGAGGAGGAGGAGGAGGAGGAGAAGAAGAAAAGATATCTTTTGGACTTGGTTTCAGAGGAAAACATATTAAAAGAAGGAAAGATTTCTTTTCTTTTGGACTTGGCTTCAGAGGTTTTGGTCAGAGGTGGCTTGGCTCTGTCTCTGGAGACCTAGAGAGGCTGAACATCATAGCAAGGAGGGCATGGTGGAGCAGGCTGCACACCTCCTAAGAGACAGAGAGCAGACAGAGCAAGCAAATGACAACATGCATCCTTCAAAGGCATGCTTTTATCCAAATAAGTCCAGTCTTTTATTTTCACTCCTTCATATTGGTGGCATGGGCTTGGAAGTAGGCCTTCAATTCATACAACTTTGAAGTTTTTCAGATCCAAACTCTAACACCTCACAAATGTGGAAATATACCCAGAATAGAGCAAAAAATCAGATCGGGTCTGTTGTAGGGAATGTGTGATTAAATGTTCCACTAAATGAAGGTTATTTTAATATTAGCTATTGCATACCCAGCTAAGCATGGTAACCATGTGTACTGTGCTAAAGGAGTAGGACCTAACCTGCACATGAGGAAATAGACATAAGTGCCCTTGGAACACAGTACCGTAATGCAAGTCAATGGTCTCAGTAAAGCTTGTGGAGTCCTAAGAGTTAATGCCATGAGACATGCATTCAACTGACATGCTTTCTTTTGTGTAATCTTATCAGTGGAGAAAATAATTTCTTACATAAAACAACTAAAATGTGTCAGAAGGCATCAGATCCCCTGGAACTGGAGTTATGGACAGTTGTTAGCTGTCATGTGTGTGCTGGGAATTGAACCCAGGTCCTCTGCTAGAGCAGTCAGTGTTCTTAACTGCTGAGATATCTCTCCAGTCCCCCATATGCCCTGATCAATCACATGTTTCTATTTGGTTACCTTATGAATCTCTTAAGTGTTTTGTTCTGTCTATAATTATCTCTCGGTCTTTACTCTCAAGCCGAATTATTTCTGAGAATGACAAAATGATTCCATAGCTTTGAAGCTACAAACTTGAAATTCATTTTTTGTCATTTCATACCATCCTCCCCAACTCAATCTCCTGTGACTACTTCGCATACATTTTAGATCACTCTGCTTCTCTTCATTTCTATTGCTTTATCTTGTGCAGCTTACTCTTGCCATCTCCTAATCAATTGTTGCTTTTTGCACCTGAGATCACACTAATATTTTTTAAAACCCAAAGATAATTTTATTTCTCTGCATCAAAGTCTTCCAATGGCTCATTACTATATTTAGAAAATGTTATATATTACTGACACCTACAAAGCCTAATTTGTGCCCTATCTCCAAATAATTAAAGATTATTTCTCTAATTTCTTTTTTTTTGTTTTGCACGGCACTAGGGTTTGAACCCAGGGCCTTGTACATGCTGGGCAAGCACTCTCCTATGGAACACATGCCCAGCACAAAACATTATTTCTACTTCCTTCATTTTTTACTGATCATTTATGTGTTAGCTACTACTGTCCTGTACTTCTCAAAATCACCATCAGGGATGCTGCAGCTATTGTCAAGCAGATCTTACTTTTCACTGCCTCATAAGAATTCACATATCAGTCTAAGTATTTGTTTTGATCTATTATATCTCTCCATATTTTCTACATAGGAAACTACCATTTTAAGGTATTGTGTATAATTTAATAACTTTATGCTTTATTTTGTATTTTATAACTTTATAATTGTCTCATTTCTATTCCATATGTATCTCCCTTACAAAGCTGTGTGGCATAATATTCATTGATGATGCCTGGTTGTAAACTTTTGGGTCTCTTCACACTTACCTTTCTATCTAATGCATGGGAGACACTCAAAGCCTTTATTAGCTGAATGACTGATCCTGTGGGAAACACATTTCTATCTCTGTGAGTGTAAGTGTTCTTTGATAGCACTAATGAGAAGTCACTATAAGGAAAGCGATGTCATTTTCTAAAGTTGCTTTTGCTTTCAGTGCACTTTAAAAATTGTGTCTAGATTCTGCTAACGTATATTTTATAAAATTACCTTGATTAAATGTAAGTGGGTCAGTAATAGACTGAATTTGACTGCTGTTCCATGATAGACAAGTTGTAATTGTGTGTTTGGGACCACTTGGGATTTGCATTCATAGCTCCAGCTATTTGGCTGTTGAGTAGCGCTGTTTAAGATAATAAATAATCAGGTGACCAGAATTGCAGCTTCCCCAGGAAGATGCAAACTTCAAATCAACTCAGTCAGCAATCATAGAAATCAGTCCCCTAGAAGAAGCAGATGCTCAGGAACGTAAATTGTTTATCAGAACAGATTGGTTGTAAAAACACATGTACAAGCATATCTATATACACTTAGATATACAGAGAAATATAAACCTACTAAGTAGCTTGGTCATGTCTGCAAATGTATTCTATTAGGAATACAACATTTTGATGTTCTGTGATTGGTAGCCAAGCTTCATAATTACTGATTTGGTAGGATGAGCAGTTCCTTTATTATTCATGTGCCTGAATGAAGTGATTTGCTATGATTACTCAAGAGATGATCAGGTTCTGTTAAAAATTATTCCTTTTATTTGAAATTTCATTCTCATTTGTGTGTGTGTGTGTGTGTGTGTGTGTGTGTGTGTGTGTGTGTGTGTGGTCTGGTAAACATGGATGGGCTGAAGGTTAGAAAGCTGTCTGTAACTGGTTTTATTTTTGCTTCTCAGAAAAAGTGACATTCTAAGTTAGTTTTTCAGTACTCAGATGCTCTGAAAATCAGTATATAAACTCATCATAAATGAATGTTTTGCTCACAGCTTTCCCTAAACTGCAGGGATGAGTTAGGCACTCATTTCTCTGCATCTCCTAGTGAGTTAGATATTTGTACTTTATTGTTTAGAGTGCTGGTTATTTTATGGACCGCCACAGCAGGAAGAATATCTTTTACTTATGTTTGTTTTCTGGTGCACAAAGCAGACACCAAGTGAAAATTTTAAATTTAATGATAGTTGAATTATATCTCTGCAAAGATGTCTTACTTGCCTATTATATATTTTTAAATAGCTGAAATTGCATGTGTTTACTGTGTACAGCATGCTGTTCAGGGGTATATGCATTCCCTAGGTAAGAATTTGAAATTGGGAACCTTTGCAAGCATATGAGTAAATAATTTACCTAAAGAACTGCCAAGGTCCAAAACAACTACAAAGTAAATAAAATATAAAACTATGAATATATACAACGACACATCTATACACATAGACATAAGTGTGCCTGGTAGATTTTTTAATGAAACTGAATGCAAAGGACACTATAGTGAAGAGATATAACCAAATTCTGTTCACAGATTACAGATTGCTTTCAAACTTTTAAAAAATAATGGGTGGTAGTGGGGTGGGACTGATTGCTCTTGTAGAGGACCCAGGTTTGGTTCCCAGCACCCATATGGTGACTAAAAACCATTTGAAACTCCTGTTCCAGAGGATCCAATACGCTCTTCTGCATTTCATGGGTTTTGACCACTTGTGGTGCACTTACGTACATGTAGCAAAAACATTCATACATACAAAATAAAAATAAATAGATTGAAAATTATGTGGTAAAATGTTGATCAAAGATAAGCACAAAGACTAGTGTTCAAAGTGTTCATAGTACTTACTTAATGGGGATACCGAGATCAGGTCATGCTCTTATCTAAGTTAATCCATATTTTATAAAACTCATTTTTCAGACTGTGCCTTTCCTTGGGAGACTCCATTTTGCAGGCAGCTTTTGACTTCATTTGGAAGGTGGAGGATGACTCTGTACCTGGGTTGACATGTGAATGACACTAACAATCTGACTCAGGTAAAGGCATGGAAGGAGAAAGGATGCCACTCTAAAAACTTATCAGAATGAATTGGGATTATAGGAGCACATAGGTGTATAAAAATCACATTCAGAAATCTAAGCCTGAGGACTTATTGGACATAGCAGACCAAGGTAAGGGTACAACTAACTCTTGTGGGCTCCATCAAGAAAAGGACATTTAATACTGTGATGGCAAAGGCCCTTACCAACCTGTCATCTGACTGACTGGTGTTTGCTTCAAAGCCCAACAAGCAGAGAACCCCTGGTTATCCCAGGGGCTTCAAACTGTCTTAGTCTTTGCTGCTGACCTGACCTACTAGAATTACTATGTGACTCTCCAACTGTTTGTCCAGCTGGATGTGTCTGCACTCTACCTACTTACGAATCTGGAACTAGTTCTGTCCTGTTGCCTCTGCAGGTAAACTCACTCTACAGCTTACCTCTGACCCTGTAGCAACCACAGCATCTCTCCAGAGACCTTTCTCCAGCTGGTTCTTCTCAGTCCTGCAGACTCATGTGCGTTTCTACACATTCCCCTGTTTTTCTTCTCTAATTTATGAGAATATAACATTTCAGAATAATATCTAATGGTTCCCTAAATTTCAGTGCTATCAATTGAAATACCATATATGGTCTCTTAATTTCATTAAATTAAAAAAATCTTTATTTTTATTTTATGTGTGTGAGTGTAATGCCTGCGTGTATGTAAGTGCATCCATGTCATGCAGTGCCTGTGGAGGACAGAAGAGGGCATCAGATTCCTCTGGAACTGGAGTTATGGACATATGTTAGCCACAATGTGGGTGCTTGGAACCAAACCCAGGTCCTCTGCAATAACAGCCAGTGATTTTAATCACTGAGCCTTCTCTCCAGATCCCACACCTGGCTCTTGAAATTTATTTTAAGGCATTGCTAGCTTCAATATTTCTGCTTCCTTAAATTTTAGTCAACCTCCTGCAAATATTATATGAATAATTGTCTTAAAATCCTGAATATAATTTTGATGATTAACTGAAGAATTTAGCCTAATAAACTAATAATGAACTTCATTTCCTAAAGAAAGTCCAGACAATTATATAACATAATTTTATGAATAGCAACAAAATACACATACTTTGTATATAATCATTTTCTCTCTAAAACAGTCACCTTGAAACCTCATGTTTTCTTATACATATAATCTCTTCATATAATACTCAAATCCATGTGCTTTTGATCTACCTTGTAATCATCTACATTCCCGCCTTCCAAGTGCCTCCCCAGAGCTCCACAAGACAGGGCTAGACAGCCTCACTCAATCATCCTGTCTACTGCATCAAATTGCCACAGCTTCTTGAAGATATTTTAAAAATTTATTGAATTTTTATGTGTTTCATACAATACATCTTGATCGTGTTTAGACCCCCTCCCTATCTGCACTCCTCCAGAGCCCCTGTCTGCTGGATTTCATGA
>NW_008335967.1:10067437-10068280 GCF_000622305.1 Nannospalax galili | reverse complement strand
AGTACTTACTTAATGGGGATACCGAGATCAGGTCATGCTCTTATCTAAAAAAATTTATTGAATTTTTATGTGTTTCATACAATACATCTTGATCGTGTTTAGACCCCCTCCCTATCTGCACTCCTCCAGAGCCCCTGTCTGCTGGATTTCATGAATTCTCTCATATATGTTAAGGCCTATTGAGTCAAATTTGTGTCCCCAAATGTTCCTTGGTGTGAGTCCATCTGCTGAAGTATGGTCAACCTATTTAGTGTCATTCCTTTTAAAAAGACTAACTCTCCCTCACCCAGCAGTGACTGAAATGCTGACATTAAGGAGATAAATCAGTGATGCATATGAGGGAATTAATTATATTATTGCCTTGAGAATTTAGGAGTATTTTCCTGATGGACTGAATTCGACAATAAGAAGACAGAAATTAAATGTATATATGAGAAGAGTAAGTAGTGGTTACCTTTGCTATACTTCACATGTCCAGCACAGGAACAAAAGCAAACTGTATTTGCTTTGGTCTTGTGTTAAATCTATGTATTGAGTAAAGCACTGCTCTCTTTATAAAGCTGAGTTTTCTTCCACAGGAATATGGTCTGTTTCCCAGATTTTCAAGTCAACGTTCATGTAGTTCAGAAATGTTTCAAATTATGCTGATTTATATTTTATATTTTGTTATATATATTTTAAATTTTATTATTTTTATGTTATGTATATGAGTGTATTGCCTTCATGTCTGTAGGTTCACCCCTGTCATGCAATGCCTGTGGAGGTCAGAAAGGGTGTCAGGTCCCCTGGAACTGGAGTTAAAGAAGCTGAACCATCTCTCCAGGCCAAAAAAAAAACACTTTG
>NW_008335967.1:10065033-10067154 GCF_000622305.1 Nannospalax galili | reverse complement strand
GTGTGAGTGTAATGCCTGCGTGTATGTAAGTGCATCCATGTCATGCAGTGCCTGTGGAGGACAGAAGAGGGCATCAGATTCCTCTGGAACTGGAGTTATGGACATATGTTAGCCACAATGTGGGTGCTTGGAACCAAACCCAGGTCCTCTGCAATAACAGCCAGTGATTTTAATCACTGAGCCTTCTCTCCAGATCCCACACCTGGCTCTTGAAATTTATTTTAAGGCATTGCTAGCTTCAATATTTCTGCTTCCTTAAATTTTAGTCAACCTCCTGCAAATATTATATGAATAATTGTCTTAAAATCCTGAATATAATTTTGATGATTAACTGAAGAATTTAGCCTAATAAACTAATAATGAACTTCATTTCCTAAAGAAAGTCCAGACAATTATATAACATAATTTTATGAATAGCAACAAAATACACATACTTTGTATATAATCATTTTCTCTCTAAAACAGTCACCTTGAAACCTCATGTTTTCTTATACATATAATCTCTTCATATAATACTCAAATCCATGTGCTTTTGATCTACCTTGTAATCATCTACATTCCCGCCTTCCAAGTGCCTCCCCAGAGCTCCACAAGACAGGGCTAGACAGCCTCACTCAATCATCCTGTCTACTGCATCAAATTGCCACAGCTTCTTGAAGATATTTTAAAAATTTATTGAATTTTTATGTGTTTCATACAATACATCTTGATCGTGTTTAGACCCCCTCCCTATCTGCACTCCTCCAGAGCCCCTGTCTGCTGGATTTCATGAATTCTCTCATATATGTTAAGGCCTATTGAGTCAAATTTGTGTCCCCAAATGTTCCTTGGTGTGAGTCCATCTGCTGAAGTATGGTCAACCTATTTAGTGTCATTCCTTTTAAAAAGACTAACTCTCCCTCACCCAGCAGTGACTGAAATGCTGACATTAAGGAGATAAATCAGTGATGCATATGAGGGAATTAATTATATTATTGCCTTGAGAATTTAGGAGTATTTTCCTGATGGACTGAATTCGACAATAAGAAGACAGAAATTAAATGTATATATGAGAAGAGTAAGTAGTGGTTACCTTTGCTATACTTCACATGTCCAGCACAGGAACAAAAGCAAACTGTATTTGCTTTGGTCTTGTGTTAAATCTATGTATTGAGTAAAGCACTGCTCTCTTTATAAAGCTGAGTTTTCTTCCACAGGAATATGGTCTGTTTCCCAGATTTTCAAGTCAACGTTCATGTAGTTCAGAAATGTTTCAAATTATGCTGATTTATATTTTATATTTTGTTATATATATTTTAAATTTTATTATTTTTATGTTATGTATATGAGTGTATTGCCTGCATGTGTGTAATGCCCCTCTGTCCTGAAATGCCATGGAGGTCAGAAGTGGGCATTGACTCCCCTGGCACTGAAGTTACAGATGGTTGTCAACCACCATGAGGGTGCTTCAGAAATGTTTCAAATTATGCTGATTTATATTTTATATTTTGTTATATATATTTTAAATTTTATTATTTTTATGTTATGTATATGAGTGTATTGCCTGCATGTGTGTAATGCCCCTCTGTCCTGAAATGCCATGGAGGTCAGAAGTGGGCATTGACTCCCCTGGCACTGAAGTTACAGATGGTTGTCAACCACCATGAGGGTGCTAGGACTGAACCCAGGTCCTCTGTAAGAGCAGCCAGTGTTCTTAACCTCTGAGCCATCTCTCCACTTCCTATTTTGTTGTATTTTTAAAATATTTTTAGATCTACTGAAAATATGTCTCCTCTCATCATATCGTCTTCTGTTTTTATTCAAATGTAAACAGGTAATAACTTGGCATATCAACTTTAGATCCTATTCCCATGTGCCAAATAACATTATGCTTGGAATATTTCATTTCGTTTTCTTGGAGTTTTATAGCTGTGTGACCTTGAAATCTTAAATAGAGTCTTAGCTCTTCTTTTTTTTCATTTTTTTTGTCTTCTACTTACTTTCTCTTATCTCATTTAATTGGCTAATGTTTTTTAACATGAGGTTAAATAATAATGGCTGCAACTGGCATTCAGGCATTGTGTCTGAATTTGATTGCCTACAGAGTTTTGCTATTGTGTAATAGGGTAACTTAAAGAGGAA
>NW_008335967.1:10062384-10063999 GCF_000622305.1 Nannospalax galili | reverse complement strand
ATGTCTCCTCTCATCATATCGTCTTCTGTTTTTATTCAAATGTAAACAGGTAATAACTTGGCATATCAACTTTAGATCCTATTCCCATGTGCCAAATAACATTATGCTTGGAATATTTCATTTCGTTTTCTTGGAGTTTTATAGCTGTGTGACCTTGAAATCTTAAATAGAGTCTTAGCTCTTCTTTTTTTTCTTTTTTTTTTTTTGTCTTCTACTTACTTTCTCTTATCTCATTTAATTGGCTAATGTTTTTTAACATGAGGTTAAATAATAATGGCTGCAACTGGCATTCAGGCATTGTGTCTGAATTTGATTGCCTACAGAGTTTTGCTATTGTGTAATAGGGTAACTTAAAGAGGAATGTTAATACTTTTAGCTGCATTTTAATAGTTTGCACTATCTGCGGAGTGTCTTGTGGCTTAACTTTAATTTGTAAGCTAATATGATATAAATTTGAGTTACTATAAAAATATTTCCTTAAGATTTTATTTTCTATTACTTATTTCCTTTTAAAGGTTTTGATTTTTAGATTTTATTTATGTGTTTGACAATTTCATACCTTTATACAATGTATTCTCCCAACATACACATTTATCTCCTTCCCATCTCTACCAATTTATCCCCTTCACATATTTGTTAATTTGGGTTTTATTTTGTGACCCACTTTGTTTAACCTAGGACACACTTTGGATTATAACTATCCATTGGAGCCTGGTGGAGCCACTACTGGTTATACACTAGAGGCAATAACTCCCTCTATCTAGAATCTAACAGTAGCTTATTGTTCAGCAGTGAGGGTTAGGTACCCCTGCATCCCTCTTCCATCTCTGTCTAACTGTTCATGGTCCCATTCTTTTTCTTTTTTTTTCATCTTTTTTAAGACAGGGTTTCAATGTAGCCCCAGCTGCGCTGGAACTCACAGAGATCCACCTGCTTCTGCCTCCTAGGTGCTGGGATTAAAGGCATGCACCACTAAACTTGGCAGATGGATGGGCCCATTCTTGTACAGACCCAATGCAGAGATCTACAGTTGCTGAGTTCAGGATTGCAATGTCTGCCTTGACCAGAAGATGGCACTTCACAGCCTTTCTCCCAGTCTTCTAACTCTTACATTCTTTCCATCCCCTCTTCTAAAACATTCCTTGAGCCTTGGAGGGTATTGTATAAATGCCTTGTTTAGGGATGAGCAAAAGGCTCTCACTTATTTCCAGCACCAGTGCTGCCATGAGTTTCTTCCTCTGGTAGCAGCCCAGATAAAAATGGTTGTGTCAGATGGAAGATTGTTTGCTTTTTGCTTGTTTGGCCTTCCCTTTGACCACAGACTTGAATTTTCATGTTGCTGCTGATAATTTATTTGCTTACATCAGAGACAGAGTTTTCAGGCTTCTGTCAAAGACTGAGAACCAGTGATACTAAAGGGACCCTCTGGGCTTTTAGGACTGAGCAACTAATGGGGTCTAGGCCTCTCTACCCTAGTTGCAGAGACACCCATCCAAAGTATCATCCACGAAGACACCCACTAAGGCTCAGTGATCAAACAACTACCTATGAGAGCTCTCAGGCTCTCCAGTGTAATTCAGTTGCTGTTAGAATTTTGAAGTAAACTGGTTTAATA
>NW_008335967.1:10049662-10058344 GCF_000622305.1 Nannospalax galili | reverse complement strand
ATATATAATTTTTTTCCTGTTCCACAAATTCTGCTCCTCCAGAGAACCATTCTCAGGTGGTCCCCCTACCACCAACTCCAGCCTCCAGATCAGGTGGACATACCTGCTCAGCCAGGACTCTGATGGAGGCTACTGCAGAACCGCAGATCTGGTCACACAGAGAATATATAATTTTTTTCCTGTTCCACAAATTCTGCTCCTCCAGAGAACCATTCTCAGGTGGTCCCCCTACCACCAACTCCAGCCTCCAGATCAGGTGGACATACCTGCTCAGCCAGGACTCTGATGGAGGCTACTGCAGAACCGCAGATCTGGTCACACAGAGAGAACATACATCGGAGCGATGCCTAGTACCTGGTGACACATCTTCAGCTGAACCTCCACAACCAAGGCTCATGGAACAGAGCAGAATAAGGGGTGGAGAGAAAACTGGTACGTCCCTCTCAACTCTCACCATTAAAACTTCCTTATACAACAGAGTGTGATACACACAGAAGGCCACAACTGGCCAAGTTTTAAAGAATAAGAGGCTGTAGAATATAAGATAGGACTACTATGTAGAAAATCATACACCTGTGGCTCAGGAGCCATTTCAGAAGAGGGGGCAGAAAGATTGTAAGACCCAGGGCTGGTTCATGAACACAGGGAAGCGGAGGCTTCCAAGCCACTGGAAGCTTGAACATGTGAACTTGTGGCAATGGTGGTGTTGAGCACAGGGCCCATGTCAATTCAGTTGAGGAGGGGCCTAGAGGGGAGGAGAGAAATAGGTGGCAGTCCGGCCCTAGACTGAGAACTATTTGAGACTGATTCCTGCTGGGTGAGGGAGAGTATGACTTACATATGATCACTAGATGGGCTGACTACTCCAGTGGACAATTTGCACTGAAGGACACTTGGGTACAAACACCTTAACGAATAGGACTTAGCATGTATGGCAGAATACATGAAGTTCAGTGGGGGGATGGAAGAGGCATGGATAAGGGAGGGGTTCTGAATTTTTATTAAGAGCTGTTGTATGTATGAAGTTGTAAAAGCTCAATTAAAATAAATGAACTCAAAAAAAAAGAAAAGGCATGAGAATTCAATAACTCCTACCCAACCCAAACCATGTTTATTGAACAAATGATGATGCCCCCACCTTTATTACTAGTTTTCAGATAATACCATTCATCAAACCAACACGTATACCAAGCCTATATTATACATTGCCCTCTATGACCTCCCATAACAATACCTTGTAGTTTTTTGAACCTTCTTTTAAAAACTTAACACTATGACTGGGTGTGGTGGTGCACACCTTTAATGCTAGCACTCAGGATGCAGAGCCAGGGGCATCTCTATGAGACTGAGGACTGCCAGGTCTACATATTGAGTTCCAGGCCAGCTGGGGCTATAGGGAGATTCTTTCTCAACAAAACAAAACCAAATCCAAACCAAAAATTAATTGTATGTATTCACCAGTACTTTCCCATTAAAGTATTAGCCATATTTGATTACTTTTTTTTTTTTTTTTTGTTTTTTTGAGTCAGGGTCTTCCTGTAGCCCCAGCTGTCCTGGAACTCGCTATGTAGACCATGCTGGCCTTGCACTCACAAAGATCTGCCTTCCTCTGACTCCCAAGTGCTGTGATTAAAGGCATTCACTACCACACCCGGCATATTTGATCACTTTTATATAGCAACTGCTAATTTAAAACTCAACAAGTGACATAACAATATTTTATGCATGTTAATAAAATATATGTAGATTTTAGGAAACCCGCCCAATTGTTTGATGGCATTTCCTCAGTAACCCTTCTTTGGTCTTCTTG
This sequence comes from Nannospalax galili, assembly GCF_000622305.1. NCBI lineage: Eukaryota > Metazoa > Chordata > Mammalia > Rodentia > Spalacidae > Nannospalax > Nannospalax galili. Next base: position 10,056,534 of record NW_008335967.1, on the reverse strand, counting down.
TATTGAATTTGCCTGTAATCTTCCCACTTTAAACTCCCAGGTTGTCCGATTTGGTTAAAATTGTGGTCTACTCACCCACCATGGTTGCATGTCTTCTTCCTAGCTCCAGCATCAGGAGCACTTAGGTAGATGAATTTCTCCTTTTCTCTTTCATATATGTCTAGTTTGGCTCAACAGTGTATTCAGCCTAAAGAAAGCCCTGTCTTTAAAGTTGTCCTCCTTTATAATCATTTTCATTTTTTATACTACACCATTGTTAATTATCAGAAAAATTATGCTTTAAAACTATCTTTCTTAGGAAATATTAATACCTAGAAATAAAATATAGGTACAATATTTTAAAATTTTCAACTTAGTATTATAATAATTTTGTTTTTTTTTCCTTTTTTCTGTACTTTAACCCAAGAATAGTGCATCTGATATATAGTGAGGATCAAGAAACCTTTTTAACTGTTCACTGATTTAAAATTTATGCCTTGTGGCCTTGTGGTTGAACCTATAATCTCTCTTGATGAAATTTACAATGAAAAAGATTTATATCATATCAATTTGAGGTAATATAATAAGGAATGTGGGGGAAGAACATAGGAATTTGAGGACATAATTTTAGTCTTCATATTTAAAATGTAAATCAAGTCCAATCTGCTTCCTTACTTTGGATGTGCTTTAAATCAAGATAAGGAAAAAAAAGAAATTTGAATCCAGATTCTACTATGCAGCCTTTACAAATGGAAAGCAATGTAGGAATTCTGTGAATCTGTTATGTCCCCAGTCTGGCTGAGAAACACGTAATAATAATGGTGTGCCTTTGACTTACTGAATGAAAGGGCCATGTAAATAAACACTACCTGTGTGGTACACCTATGTCTAAATTTAGCATGAGTTATTTTGTTTTATTTATTTCTAGAATTTGACCCTAAAGTTGTACGCATTTATTGAGCAAAACATTGTTCTGAAGTATATGTACATTGTGGAATGACTATGCAGTAAACATAGTAGCTATTGTCTCACATGCTTATTCTTGGGATGAAAATAGATTACATCCACTGTCAGCATCGTTCAAGAATACAATGTTATTAACTATAAGCCACTGTGCTTTACAATAGATCCCTTAAACATATTCTATTATCTTACAGAAATTTTGAATTTTTGGTTGAAAATCTTCCCCATTCTCTGCCTGTACCTCAACCACTCCAGCCCTTGACAACCAACCATTCTGCTCTTCACTTCTGTGCAGTCCTTTTTAGATAACATATGTGAGATCTTGCAGTGTTTGTCTTTCTATGCCTGACATTTCATTTCATATGTCTTTTAGGTTCATCCATTTCATCAATGACATCATATCCCTTTTATAAAAATGTATTTTTATTTTATGTGTATGAGTGTTTTGTTTGCATGTATGTATGTGCAGGGCCCACAGGGGCTAGAAAAGGGCATCAGATATCCTGGAACTGGAGTTACTGGTTATAAGGTGCTATGTAGGTACTGGGAAATGAACTCAGGTACTCTACAAGAATATCAAGTGGTTTTAAGCACTGAGCCATCTCACCAGCCCTTTCTTATTTTTTTAAACGGATGAATAGCATTCTATCATGTGTTTATAACACATTTCATCCATCCATTTATCGATAGATATTTAGGATGATTGTTTGTGTTGGCTCTTGTGACAAATGCATTGAACATGGTAGTTTAAACATCTCTTTGAAAAAAAGTTTTCTTTAGATTTCTTTTGGATTTATATTTTTGTAGGAATATAAACCCATATGTTAATTATAGAAAACAATGTAGAAATTCCTCAAATTTTTAACCCATATATACCGTATGGTATAGTAATCCCATTACTGTGAGTTTAACTTTTTAATCTGGTGTCTAAACATCCCTTGAGAAATTACACTACTTCTTCACTCTAATGGAACTCCTTTTTTAAGCTTGAGGATAATTTTATTAGAATTTAAAAGAAAAACCCCAGAGTAGGCAAGCTGTCAATCTGTGCAGCTGCCTGGAGAAGGGAGGTGGAGAAAAGAGAGACATGGGTGCCATTTGAATTAAGTCAGCATGGAGGCTACCACATGGTGGACAAACATCCACATGGGAAGGAGGGGAGCTTTAGAGAACGTGAAAGGGCCCAAGGCATTAGAGAAAGCATACCTAGTTTTTAACCAGCAAAAGAAAATAAGGAAGAGAAGATAAAGTAAAAGGCATGACTTTCACGAGCCCTGTACTGAGATTGCAGGGTGCTGACAAAAGAAAAGTACATTATCTCAATCAGATGATTATCCTACCTACCTCTTTTGTATATTTTATTGCAAAGCCCCCTTCCTAAGGTGATTGACTAGCCCAACTTGATTACCTCTTAAGGCAGGAGATAATGGTGTGTCTCCACTCAAAGGTAGATGTCAATAATTTTTTTTAAAATTTATAAGAATTTATTTTAGTATTTATTTATGTGTATGTGGTATATATGTGCATGTGAGTGTAGGTGTCCATGGAGCCAGAAGAGGAAATTAGATACCCTGGATCAGATTTGTAGGGAGTTGTGAGCTTACAATTGTGGGTGCTGAGAACCATACTTGGGTCCTCTGGAAGAACAGGAAATGCTCTTAATCACTGGATATCATACCAGCCCCCTAGATTTCATTTGTTACTGTAATAGTACCCCCTCTGAAGAGGTACCATGAGAATCTAGAAATAGAGTTACAAAGCTGTTCACCAGAAGAAATTAATATCTGGACTAGGGATTCAGCCCACTCTATCATGTAGCCTCCAGGCAGGGCTGCTCATACAGGAAGAGATAAGAAACCAGAGCTCACTTCTGTTATTCCTAGCTGGAGAACCAAGGACTTATTTGGAACTGTTGCTTTCAGGTTAATTCCTGACTTGAGCTGCCAGTCCGTTTCTATCTCCTGTTCTCATCATTCTTCCCCTCTGAAGAGGCAACCTTAACAGCCATTTAGGGAACTGGGGCTCCAATTCATCTGGCTTCTATCTGTGTGGTTATTGGGTGTTTCAGTTAGGGTACCCCTCTAGTGTTTGTTTATGAAGCTCAAAGATAATCTTATTAGAGTTTAGAAGGAGAACCCCAGGGTAGGCCATCTGTACATTTCAGTAGCTGCATAGGGGACAGTGACAGAGAAGAACAAGAGAGATTTCACTGCATTTGAATTAAGTCAGCATAGAGGTCAGTTACAGGACAGACAAGTAACTACTCCACACAGAGTCTTTCATAGCCAGCCCCTCTCAGCCTTAGAATGTATGAAACATTAGAAGTCAAAGAAAATGTTAACTGCTTTGATATATAAAATCAATCTTTGATGTTTGTAATTTTAGTTTTTCAACTGATTTTGTCAGGAATGTTTTAATGTGTGAAGCAGGGTGAATGATTTTTGTTAAGATTTGTGTGTGTGTGTGTGTGTATGTGTGTGTGTGTGTGTGTGTGTGTGTACATGTATCTATGTAGAGGTGTAGAGGACAGAGGTTGATATTAAGTGTCTTTGTCTAGTGCTATCCCCCTCATTTTTATTTTATTTTGAGACACAATCTCTTCCTGACCCTTCCTGGTACTATGGATTCACTTAGACTAGCTGGACAGTAAGTCCTAGGGATCTTCCTATTCCTGTCTCCCAGAATTGGGATTGCAGATTCATGTTGCCACACCCGGATTTGTATGTGGGAACTTGGGATCTGAACTTAGATTCTCATCCTTGTGCAACAAATAATTTAGGTACTGAGCCACCTCCCCGGCCTGTTGCCTTTGAGGGTATGATTCTTTTGGTTTAAACCAAATGATAAGACCATACCCAGAGCCCAGTATCACCAGGCAAAATGTTGCTGTCTAATTACTACTACTTGGGCTTACTCTATTCAGTGTTTTGAAACCAGAGAACTGAAAGGAATATTTTCAGTGCCATTTCTGCAGTACATAAAACAGTGACTACAATATATCAGATGCTCAATGAATGAATAAATTCAGAAGTTTGATTACTCATTGTCTCAATAAAATGAGAACCAGTGTGTCACTTTATGATTTCATAATTGTGATTGACTAATTACCTTTGCAGTATGAGTTTGAAATAGTTTTGAAATGGCAAAACTAACTCCATTTTGTTCTAGCTGACTTTCTTTGCCCTGTGTTTTTACATAGCCATTCCCACTGCAGCCAGCAAGGCAGAACACCTCATGCAGGCAGTTTCAGGGAGTGCATTGTTTCTACAATACTGGAAGCTGGCAAGTAGCCAGGTAACATGTCCATATAGCAAGTCCTCACTCCCAGCTATATCTACATCTCCATGGAGCCCATTGTTTCTGCATTCTGAGAAACTTGTTTATTCCTAACTGAAATTTTTTTGTTAATTGAAAACCTCCTTGTTAACTGACCTTCCCCTTGTCTGGTATAACTATGGTGATCTGGTATAACTATGGTTATTGGCTTTACCCTTGCCATGATGTAATGTGGTTTTAAGCTTTGTAAACCATGCTCTGCTTCTCCTCAGTATCAAGCGTTCTCTTGGGTGTGAGCCTCGTCTCTGACTGACAGCTTGCTGGCTAACTAATAAAGGACTCATAATTTCACCATCGCTTTGTGGCATTCCTCTGTGCAGTCTTGCTTGGTATTACAATTTAAGTTAGCTTGATGAAATCTGGGTTATGTATAGAAGATAATATTCAGAAATGAGAGGGGACAGCTATAATCCCAGGACTCCAAAGATAGGATGGTGAGTTTTCAAGCCAAAATGGATACATAGCAAGTTCAAGGCTAGACTGGGCTACATAGTGAAATCCTATCTCAAAAACCAATCAATTAATCAGTCATGGTCTGAAAGTATAGCTTAGTGGTAGAGCCAATGGTAGAATTCTGCCTAAAACACATAATACCTTGGGTTTTATCCCCACTACTGAAAATAATAAAAGAAAAGGAAAGAAAGAAATAGAAAAAAGAGTAACTTCATGCCATTATCTCTCCAAAGAGCCAATGAATTTAAGTTTTTGTTTCATAAGAAAGTTTCATAGCATGGCTAGCCAGATGGCTCAGTGGATAAGAAAGAGCATTTGCTCTGCAAACAGAAGGACCTGAGTTAGAATCACCATCATTATGTAAGGAGCTGAGACACTGTGGATGGCAGAGACAGGCAGATCCTGGGAACTTGCTGATCAGTCAACTTAGCTGAAACACCTAGCATCTAGTTCAGTGAGAGACACTGTCCCAAGGCAATAAGGTGGAGAGCAATAGATGACACCCAAACTCTTCTCTGACCCGTTCATTATGCTCATGGGCATACATATCTGCACACACACATGCATGTAACACATAACATGCATACACATGCAGCAAACACACAAAAGAAAAAAATTTATGACTAGGGTATACAACACAATAAGGGGATAATTCTTTTCCATTGTCAGGAACAAATATTTTCCACCCTCCATGGATCATAAGGAGACAAGGGATTACTTTGTCTCTTGATGTCAAGCATCTAAGAAGTTTCCAAATATGTCAATAATGTGCATTTGTTTGAGATTTGACCCATCTTTGAGAACTGAGGAAATAAAACTATCTCATCCCTTGAAGAATATTATTTTGTGTTAATATTTTAGAGTGGAAATACAGAAAGATGACAATAAGGATAACAAAGCTGAAATTGGGTATTCTTAGACAAATATCACTATTACATATGTTGTATTTTTCTTAGCATACATACATGAGGACATATAGAATAAAAATCAAAGCCAGTTTCAGTTATTTTTAGTGAAAAAAACTCTTTTAAAGTCCACTAAAATAACTAATTAGTTGAACATAAGGGTGCATATCCCGGGATTTGGGAGCTGAGGGCAGAAGCATCAGAAGTTTAAGGTCACCTCTAACTATGTAGTAAGTTTGTGGCCAGCCTGGGCTACATGATGCCCTCTCAAAAGAAGTACTATTCTAATTTCTTTTTCTTTTTCTCAGCTGATCTTAAAACAATTAAAGTGAAAATCACAGTCTGTATCTTCTTTCTTCAGTCCTTGTCTATCACCTAATACAAAAAAAAAAAAAAAAAAAAAAAAAACCTGCTGTTATTTATTCAATATAGAAGTCAAATTGAAAGTGAAATAATTCATTATTCCTAGTGTTTCCTAACTAGTATTTTCTTAACATCATTAGTTTTTCTCCTCTTCATATTTACGAAAGATAGGAACACAGAGGAATGTTCAGTTACAAGCGTATGATGTAACTAAAGTAATAGAAGCATTCATTTCTCCTCACGTCTCCCTCCCTTCCTTCCTCCTTCCCTCCCTCCCTCCTCCCTTCCTCCCTTCCTTCCTTCAGACATATTATTTTATTCATAAATCCTGAATACTGAAAACATCTTCCTTATCATCTTTTCCAGGAAGTTGGGGTATTTTAACCTACTTGAAATCCTAAAATGTGGCCTCCTTGAATGTTTTCATAGCCCGTTTTAAATATGAAGTTCAAAGGGAGGAAACTGTACACTTGAACTAGTAATGCACTTTTAAAGTTTTGTTAGTATTAAAATATTCAGGGAGAATATTACATCAGAGTAAGGGCAATCATATTGCAATGATTGTAATCATTATGAGGAATGAGTGTGGAGGAAATCTTAAAAGTGTGGTATCTCAGTTGTGTATTAGAAATTAAATAAAACAAGAGTTTAAATGCATTAAAAGGAACTCCCAAATCCGTGACATGTAAGTATACCAAAAGTAAAGGAAAAACGAATGCCCTTATTAACAAGTATATATGAAGGTCTAAAAGGAATGAAACATTTTCCTAAAAGAGAAATAAAAATGATTAACATGCAAGAACTATGGATTAGTATTAAGACGTGCTTAGCTGTAACTACTCTAGACTGATGATAAAAATTACACTTTAAAGA
>NW_008335967.1:10039030-10049634 GCF_000622305.1 Nannospalax galili | reverse complement strand
AAAGGGGGGTTGAATTAATATATATTATACATAATGTATACAATATAATATACATATTATATGATACATATAGGATATATACATAAATAATATATAATATATGAGCTTGGTTTTAGAGAGACTTGGCTGCTGTATTTTGGCATATAAATATCCCTCTGAGACCCATGTTTTTAAGGCATAACTTTTTAGACTCATGCTGTTAGAAGTTGGTGGATATATAGGAGGCCATTGGGAATATGTCTTTGAGGAGACTGTAGACTCCCAGCCTCTTTCCCTAGTTCCATTTTGCTTTCTTCCTGGCCATGAGATCAGTACTTTTATTCCACTCTTCATCACTGCCATATGGCAGCTGAAAACACAGAATCTACCTGACCATAGATTGAAATCTCTACAACTGTGAGCCAAAATTACCCTTTTTTAAATAAATTAATATATCATGTATTTGCTATAGTGTCAGAAAAACAAACAACAACAACAACAACAACAAAAAGCCACATGGGCTTAAGCAGGATCCCACAGTCTAGGATAGCATTAATCTTCTCTAGCAGAAGAGTCACACTGAGATCTACTATCACTTAGATACTGATTTGTAGTTGTCACTCCCAAATGAAAAAACCTGCAGACATCAGTGAAATCGCCAACAGCTACAGGAAAACAGGAAAGTAAACTAGAACAACTTGTTTGAGAAAATAAGGAATCATTCAAAGACAGATGGGGCTATGATAAAAAATACATAATTAGTCATTCATAGTTCTTCTTTTGAGAAGCCTCTCTTAGATCTTTAGCCCATTTTTTGACTGGGTCACTTGTTTTCATTTTTCAGTTCTCTGTGTAGTTTAGAAAGTAATCATCTATCTGATGTAGAGCTGGCAAAAATTTTCTCGCATTGCATAGGCCATTTCTTCACTTGATTGAATGTTTCTTTTTCTGTACAGAAGTATTTTAGTTTCTTGAGGTTCTCTTTGTCCATTGTTGACCATATTCCCTGAGTGAATGAAGTTCTATTTACCCTGGAGGGTAATATGCACACAGCTTGGGGAGAAAAGGTATCAATGGTCTTGCCCAGTTGTGACTCCTATGGTCCATGAGACCAACCTGCCACACTAGGTGTCTCCATCTTTGCAGTAGTGGCACTAATATTAAGGGGACAAACACTATTCTCTGATTGGATTTTGGACTTATCCTCTAGGAAGGAATCCATATGTATTACTGAAAATATGTTCCCATGGTGGGGGAGATCATAGGCCCTAGCATGGAGCTAAATACTAGGACACATAGTGTCCAAATGCCTTCTAATATTTACATGTATACTCATACACAAACTCAATGTTTAGCCTTTATCAGAGAAGCTTATTCTTCTAGTGAACAGTTAAGAATTTGCTAAACTAACGACTACACAGGATATTAAGAATACAAGATAAGTATGTCCTTAGCCCTAAGCAAGAAATGTTTCCTATCTCCTCTAAGGCTCAGGGCCTTAGAAAGGCCATTGTGAAAGAGGGCCAGAAAGAGTATAAGAACCAGAAAATAGGGAGGAGAGCTGCAAAATATGAAATGTAAAACACACCTATTATAATCAAGAATTCATAGCAGCTACAGATGCCTGCATTGAGTCTAGATGGAAGAGGGCCTCAGAGAGTTAAACCATTCACTGTTGAACTATTTGCAAATGAAACATTCAAGGAAATGTGGGGAAAGCCTTCAGTTTTGTACCCTGATGAGCTCATCAGGCTCTATTGGACATTTCTAGTCCAATAGTTATACAGTTGGCCCTGATTTAACTAAATGGGAATCCTGGTTGGTTTTTGTTGTCAACTTGACCAAACACACTTGTGAAGAGGAAACTTCAACTGAAGAATTTCCTCAATCAAACTGACCTGTGGTCATGTCTATGAGGAATTGTGTTTATTGATGACTGACATGGTAGGGCCTAAGTCACTGTGGGTGACACCATTGCTAAGAATGTGGGCCTGGGCTGCATATGAAAGCTAGCAGAGTGCATGCCAGAGAGAGAGAGAGACAGAGAAAGAGAGAGAGAGACAGAGACAGAGACAGAGAGACAGAGACAGAGAGACAGAGACAGAGAGAGAGACAGAGAGAGACAGAGAGACAGATATATCTCCTTGACTTGAGTTCTTGCCTTGAATTCCCTCAGTAATGGACTTGAAGCATATTTCTTCTCATGTTGATTTTAGTTTTGGTGTCTATCACCCCAACAGAAGGAAAACTAGAATATAAATTGGTATCAGAAGAGGTGGAGTATTGTTGTGACACATAAAACCATGTTGTTTTATGGGCGGATTATAAAGGCAATTGGAATTTGGGGCTGGGGAAGCCATTGGATGCTTAGAGCTTAACAGGCTGTTCTTTGGGGGTTTGGAATATAAGAATGCTGAGAGAAATGCAGGCAGTGGAGGCCTTACTTGGGAAGTTTCAGATAAATTTTTGAAAGCTCCTCAAAGACTCCATTGGGGCCATTTGTATTATATATTTGAACTAAAGATCTGTGGAAGTGAAACCTCTGCTTTGCGAAGCTAATCAGCTGAGGCTGGAAAATCAGTTGTGATTAGTACGAGTTCAGCATCATTAAGGTGGAATATTCTGGGAAGTATTTCCTCAAGGTCAGCACATGTATGATTCAAGGGTTCAAGGCATTATATACATCAAGCTGGAAGCAAAACTTAGTAAATAATGTGCAAAGGTCTCCCATAGGATACTGGTTTTGAAGGCAAGAAGAGGTCCTAGAGCCACTGAGGCTTGGCACTATATGGCAGGGTTGGAGTCCCTGAAGAAGTCTGGAGACAGTTTGGTGACATACAGACAGTACAGCCTCAGTTGCAGTGGAGACCCTAGGATATTAGAGACCCTAGAATGTTGGAGATGCCAAGATTTTGAGACATCTTCCAGGGACAGTGACAAGGGTGGAGTGGAGCCTGACTGAACCTTCAAGAAATGCTGTGTGTGCTGTAGATGACAGCTGGAAATGTGGGACTTCTCAAACCCTTTGGATCCCAGAAGATCATGACGGAGTCCCATCAGCCAGACATTGAGTGACAGGATTTGGATCTTCACTCCTGAATTTTTGTTCTGGTTTGATATGATTTTCCTAAATCATGATTCTTCTTTTTGGGGATAAGAAATCTTTAACTTTATTTTTATTTTATAGGAGCCTATAGCTATGAGACTTTGGATATTCTAAAGAGATTAAACACTTAAAATGCTACAATTTTTAAAGACTGTGGAACTTTTAAAGTTGTACTGTATTTTATATAATGATATAATACAATCTTGTAGACAAATTAGAAAGGAAAGCTTATGTCTAACAGATGTTTCTGTGCCAAATTGACACAAATTGAGTGGAGTGTACTGATTAACCATTATTGTCAACTTGTCACAACCTAGAGTCATCTGGAAAGAGGAAACCTCAATTGAAGAATTTCCTCAATCAAATCGGTCTGTGGCCATGTTGATGAGGAATTGTCTTGTTAATGACTGATGCAGGAGGGTCCAGCCCATTGTTGGTAGTACCATCCTTAGGCAAATGGGCCTGGGCTATACAGCCAGGCCACCACAGAGCAAACCAGAGAAAGAGAAGCCAGTAAGCAGCATTCCTCCATCATTTTAGCCTCAGCTCCTGATTGAATTTCTGCCCTGACATCCTGCAGAGATGGACTGGAAGAGTATGATGAAATAAACCATTTCCTCTCTAAGTTGCTGTGGTGCTTATCATAGCAACAGAAAGCAAACTAGAACAATAGTTCACAAAAAAGTGAAAGTTATGAACCTGGGGAGGAAAATGGCAGGGATGAGGTGGGGCTCTGATAGGACTGGGAGGAACAGAGGAGTGGGTGAATAGGAGAGTAATCAAAATATATTGTACACATATGGAATTGTCAAAATTAATCAATACAAAATACGACAATGAAACATTAAGTAAACGCTGGCATATGCCGTGTTTGTATACTATAGAGTCAAAGTAATCTATGGACTGTGTAATCCCTATCAATATGTCTGTTTCATACTTTAATATAATATAAACAAATGAATCATATTTGACATGAAACAAAACATCAGCATTTAAAATACAGAGCTGTGGAAGCTTGGGTATGATAAGAGAAAAAAACATCTGTAACATTATTTTATACCGCTTAGATCTAAAAGCTAAAAGCTAACACTATAAACCTGAGGATTTAAATAAAAATTCTTAGGAAATTAATTATTCCTACCTTTTATCATGTGGTAAGCTCCAGCAAGACTACAAGTCTGTGAAATAAATGCAGAAGAAGAGCCTACAAATATTGTTAGAAGAGCTTTGGCAGATTTATCTATACAATTATTTTATCTGTAGGAATAAAACCAAAAAAGAATATTCTCATATAAACAGAGTGAAAAACTTTTATAATACCTATAAAACACAAATAACATATATTACAGAAAATAAATTTCTACCATATATCATAAGCACTTATAAGTAACACCCAAAGCAACTCAGTAGGAAAACACAAAGATATCATCATCTAATATCCAACAATGGCAAGTGCTCCATAGTAACAGAGTGACATAAGATGATAGCCTAATGGCTATTTATAAAAGATGTATAAAATGATGTTATTGGTGATCAATTCAACATGTACAGCATGATGTTTAAAATATGTATATGCATTACAGAATCTGAATCAGGTTAATTGACTTACATACTACTTTAAATGACTTTTTGTGGTAAGACTATTTAAAACTACTCGTCCAGCAATTTTCAAAACCACAATGCATTGCTGTTAATTATATTCACCAGGCTATTCAGTGGATAACCTCCTATCTCATTAAAATGTTGCATATTTTTTGTTTGTTTTTTAATTTTTTGTGTATTTCATACAGAACACCTCAAACAATCTTAATCATCTTTATACCTCCATCCCCACTGGCACTCTCCCATAGATAGCCCCCCTCCACTGGAGCCCATATACTCTGTCATCCCTGTTAAGGCCCACTGGGTTTTCACTGTCCTCAGCCATTCCCTAGTGTAAGTCTGTCCACTAAGTCTAGTCAGTCTACTTAGAGTCCCTTGTTTTAGGAAGATCAGCTCTTCTTCATCTAGCAGTGATCTGTTGCCAACATTCCTTCAGATAAGATTGAGATCTGCTGTTCATTTTCCCAGTTCTATTCTGGGTTATTGTCTGCCTGAGTTTGCATGGCACTTGTGTATGCTGATACCATTGCCATAGAATCATATGAGCAGATTCCCAGGAGCTTGTAGGACTCTGTTTCCATATGGTCATGCACCTTTCCCTGGCTCTTACAATCTTTCCTTCCCCTTTTCCAAGATGGTCCCTGAGCCTTGGGTGGGTGAAGTTTAATAAAGGGATCCTGTCCAAGGACCAGCATTCAGCAGACTCTTGATCTCTACATTTTGGCTATTTGTGACCTTTTGTGTTTCTGCCCCTCCACTGCATGAAGGAACTTCATTACTGAGAAATGAGAGATTCATTAGTGTCCTCTTCATTATCCCTGTTCTATGTTCCACGAGCATAGAGGTGTAGAAATTGCATTGTAGATGTGTCACTTAGGCCTGGGCAATTCATAGACAATGTCCGTGTGACCAGTTGTCTTAGATGGTAATAGTCTCTGACTGGTGCAAAATGATCTTCTTGTCTATATTCCACATTTTATTTTTGTCCATTCATCTATGGTGATTAATCTTTTTTAAAAGTATATGTTATTGAATTTTTTGTATGTTCTAGTTTGTATTCAATAGCTGTGATAAAACACTTTGACCAGTATCAACTTGGGGAGGAAAGGATTTATTTGGCTTATATTTCCAGGGTCACAGTTCATCACTGAGGGAGCCCAACGTAAAAACACAGGGCAGAAACCTGGAGGCAGGAGCTGAAGCACAAGCCATGGAGGATTGCTGCTTACAGGCTTCCTTCCCTAGCCCATGCTCAACCTGCTTTTTTATACAATACAGGACCACCTGACCAGGGGTGGCACCTCCCACAGTGGGCTGGCCCTTCCACATCATTCAACAATCAAGAAAATGCCTCACAGACATAGCCACAGGCCAGTCTAATGGAGGCAAGACCCCAATTGAGGCGCCCTCATTCCAGGTGTCTCAAGTTGACAACTAAAGTTGTCCAGCAGTGGGGAATTTCATACAACACCTCTTAATCATATTTTAACACCTTCTCCTATCTGCAACCGCTCTATAGCCCACCCTCCAGTTTTCAGGCATTTTGCCATTTATGTTAAGGCCTATCAAGTCAAGTTTGTGTACTCATATGTCCCTTCAGTTTATCCACTGAAGCATGTTCAGCCTGTTTGTGACTCCTTCTCATTTTCACAGTTCTGTGGGTTTGTCTGTTTGAGGTTGTATGGGTCTTGTGTATGCTGTCATCATTGCTGTAAGTTCATATGTGCAAGTTCCCCAGAGCCTATAAGACTCTGTTTTCTTATGGTCATGTACCAACCCTGGCTCTTACAATCTTCAGTCCCTCTTCCACAATGGTCCCTGAGCCATGGACTGGTAAGATTTAATATAGGAATCCTATCCCAGGACATATACTTTTCAGTCTCTTATTCTCTACACTTTGGCCAGTTGCAGCTTTCTATGTACATTGCCCTCTGTTGCATGAGGAAGATTCACTGGTAAAAGCTGAGAGATGCATTATTATTCTCTCTTCCACATGTTCCACTATGTTCTGTGAGCCTTGATTGTAGAGGTTCCATTGTCAATATGTCATTTGTGGCTGGGCATCTTCATGGCTATCATCTTGAGATGATCTAAAATACTTAAGGACACAAACCTCTGAGAGTACCTGTGAGGGAATTTGTAGATTACATTAGCTGAGGTGAGAAGACCCATCCCAAAGGTGGACAGGAGTTGTTTCACACTAAACAAAGAGGAGAGAGCAAGTGGATCCCCAGAACTCATGTCTCGTGCTTCTTGACTATTGATAGAATATGACCAGTTGCTTCATCCTCCTGTCACAGTGCCTTCCCCATGTGGTGGAACATACCCTCAAAGAGTATGTCAAAATATATCCTTGCTTCTTTAAGCTGTTTTTGTCAAGGTTTGTATAACATAAATGAGTAACTAATACAGGAAATTGATGCTTAGCTATTGCTGTGTTAAACTTGACCATGTTGTTGCTAGGCCTTTAGAACTGGTTCATAAGAACCATGTAGAGGGGTTTGAAGTTGCAGGCTGGACAAGCTCTAGAGTTCAATAAACACAGATTAACAGGCCTTTAGGGTGAGAGTTGAAAAGATCAGAACGCTGAGAAATATGAACAATGGAAGCTTGGTGCCTGATTTTCCAAGGAGAAAAAAGAATTCTACTAAGAATTAGGCCAGAAGTTACTTTTCTTATATTCTGGAAATAAGTATGACTATATTTTGCCCATCTCCTGAGTACTTAAATGGGCCTTAACTAAACTATAATAGACTGATTTTTTTTTGCACAAGTAATTTCAAGACAAGACAGCCTCCAGGCTGAGGCATGGCTACTGCTCACTACTCATATTCAGATCTACAGTGAGAAAGAGCAGAAAGACATGAAAATGTGAAGTGAGGATGGTATGTGAGCAAGTTTAAAGTTATGGAAAATAGTGTTCAGAAAAAGCAGCTGGAACTGTAAAGAGATTAGTACCAATAAAGACAAATCCCACACTCTTGACTGGGACAATAGCAAAGCTATTCTGAGAACAAGATTCCATCCACTGAAGGCTTCAATTTATAAAAATGAAAATTCATTTCAAAAGATAGATCTTGGAATGAGAATGCAAATTAAGGGATTTTTGAGATCAAAATAACTGCCTTGAAAAGTGTTTTCTCAGCTTCAGTCAGCAAGATGTACAAAGTCCAGCAGAGTATTGACAGAAGGTAGACAGACTACATCTCAAGTTTTCACCAGAATTTGGCACTGTAGCTCATATGCTGCTGCTGCTTGTACAGGCATGAATGGCACCAGAGTGAGGGAGTAAAGGAGTTCACACCAAGGTTCCAGAAAGATGCTGAGACCAGGATATATGTGGCAAGGTTGGATTCCATACAAGAAGGCCCTGAGAAATTCCTGTGTGAAGCTGTAAAAGTAAAACCTAAGTTTCTGTAGATGCCACAGAAACCTGGAGACTCCAGCAAAACTATAGATATGGTATTGAGTATAAGAGTGAGGCTATATATACTGCAGCCAGCAGGACTAGAGGGAAAGGACTTCCCAAGGCAAAGAGAGCCCAGAATATTCCTTTATGAGTCCCAGATGTTGTACATGGAGTTACAGGATTTGGTGTTTTCCCCTGCTGAATTTGGTATTATTTTGGTCTGGTCAGTTTTTTTCTGTGATTATTTTTATCTTTTGAAATGGGAATCTTTAATTTGTGCCATTGTATATTGGAAGTATGTATTTGCTGATTGTATAGGGGCTGACAGTTCAGACATTGCATTATTCTCAGAAGAAACTCTGCTACTACACTTTAAAATTGTGTTGAGATTGTTAAAGGCCATCAGTACTTTTGACGTTGGACTGGATACCTGCTGCATAATAAGATGGCCATGATCCTATAGAGAGCAAAGTTGAAAGGTGATGACTTAAGAGAGGTATGTTTGAGTGTCAAGTTAACAAAATTTGAGGGGATCCAAAATAATCTAGGAGACACACCTCTGGGAGTGTCTATTAGGAATTTATTTTTAGATTGATTTAACTGACACAAGAAGAGTCACCTTAAGTACAGTAGCACCATTTGAACAACCAGGGCCCCAGAATAAATAAAAACAAAAAAAGAAGCAAAGCATCAGCATTTATCTCTTCACATCCTGATTGCTGACATAGTGTGACCAGGCACCTCACAGTATCTTCCCCTCCTTGAGAAATTATGCCCTCAAATTGCACACCAAAATAGAAATGTCTTTCCTTAAATTGTGTTTATCAGATATTTTGTCACAGCAATGAGAAAAGTAATTCATACAGGCAGCACCTAGGTTACTTCAATGACTTGACACACAATGTCATGTTAAGCATGGGTGTGCATATATTCCAACTGTATGCTGACTTTGATTCTTTGGGTATATACACAGGAGTGTTATTGCTAAATCATATAGTAGTTACAGTTTTAGCTTTGATGATGAAGCATCATCATACTGATTTCCATAATGATTGGACAAATTTATGTTCTCACCAAAAATGTATAAGGATTCTTTTTCCTTGTATCTTCACCAGCATTTGGTCTTTATTTTCTTGATGACAGCTGCTTGAATATGGAAAAGAAGAAACCTCAAAGTAGTTTGAGTTGGATTTCTTTGATGTCTTAATCTCTTTCATATTTTAATGATTAGTCTATGATAATTGTTGGTCTACTCTTAGGCATTTGTTTTATATATTTAGCATATGGATTCTTTGCCGTGACTATTCCTTGTTTAATTTCCTCAGCTAACTGAAATTAAGAGTGTAAACTACAAGATCATTTCATACTAATTATGCATTTAAAAAGACCTTGGAAACCCTCCAGCTGACACCAACATATATAGCAATGGCTGAGTTCAGGCTTGCATTGACCATGTCCTCTTCATAATATACTCCTGGGCAAGCTGATTATTTTGCAGTGTTATACACCTTCAATGTTACTGAATTTATTAACAGGAATTACAGAACTCTAATGACTAGAAACAAACTGTATCACCATCAATCTCAAATAATCATTTTAGGCATTTCAGAAATATCAACTTAAGTTCCCTTGTCTACCTACAATTGCCAATAAGCAACACTTCCTCCTCACTTTAGTTTCTTCTGCTTGATTTCATTCATGGCAACGTTTTATCTAAAAAAATATATGAAACAACATAACTTCATCATTTGATTATAATTATCTCTGCTCTGAATCCTAGTCTTTCTTTGTATAGGAATTTGCTTAATTTTCCTTTCAAATTACACACTTTCCCTCTCTCACCCCATTCTCTCCAACATAGAAGGGTAATCCAGTTCTTATCTTCTTTTTTTTTTTTTGTCTTTTTGAGACAGGGTTTTGTGCTGTTCTGGAACTCACTATGTAGACCAGGCTGGCCTTGAACTCACAAAGATCTTCCTGCCTCTGCCTCCTAAGTTCTGGGATTAAAGGTGTGTACCACCACGCCTGGCCCAGTTCTTAAAGATCATTCCTCCCCTCATCATGATCTTCCATTTTTCTGTTTCCTTTCTTGGAAAAATTGGTAGACTGAGTTGACTGCATAGTCTCCATTTAACTCCTTTTGCCTCTTGGCTCCTCAAGTGCCGCTTGATATTTCACTGCTTTTATATTCACACTTTCATTTAAAATTTCTCTTCTCCATGTTGGTAACCAGAAATTCTCCATTTTTTATCCCCCTCATCATGATCTTCCATTTTTCTGTTTCCTTTCTTGGAAAAATTGGTAGACTGAGTTGACTGCATAGTCTCCATTTAACTCCTTTTGCCTCTTGGCTCCTCAAGTGCCGCTTGATATTTCACTGCTTTTATATTCACACTTTCATTTAAAATTTCTCTTCTCCATGTTGGTAACCAGAAATTCTCCATTTTTTATCCCAGATTTCTTCATATTCTTTGCCATATTGAGATTCTGCCACTTTTGCATCTGTAG
>NW_008335967.1:10022778-10038945 GCF_000622305.1 Nannospalax galili | reverse complement strand
GCTTTTAAATTACATGTATGTGCACATTTAAATCAATCTCTTGAGCCACAGAATTTATATATTGAACTAATACTTGATATTGTTCCCTTTATATGTAAAACTGTTTAACAGAATTTATCAGGAGCATCTGTTTATAGTTTTGTATTTCCCTTTCCCAATCTTTTCCATTATAGCGAACAGAATCCTGATTTAAGGAAAAATTTAGGATTCTTTATTGACAGCCTTTCTTTAGTTTTATACAAAATTCATTTCAAATTCTATAAACACCATGACCAACTACAACCATATACCATCTCTATATACCTGTCTGCTCTATAATATCCTTATTTCTTTCTTAATACTTTTGTAAGTGTGTTTTATTGTACTTTATCCTTTCCATTTCTAGCTCTGTAGCTAT
Source organism: Nannospalax galili (assembly GCF_000622305.1). NCBI lineage: Eukaryota > Metazoa > Chordata > Mammalia > Rodentia > Spalacidae > Nannospalax > Nannospalax galili. The sequence continues at coordinate 10,038,548 of NW_008335967.1, read as the reverse complement.
TTATAAGTTGTACTCCTTGGTTTATCACTTTTCAGTTCCACCTCACTACTTTCACTCTTAAAGTCCAATGTCCTAATAACATCCTAAAAATCCCTAGGTGATTTGTCTCCCATCTTCACTTCTATCCCTTCTTATAATAATGTTCTGTTGATGAGCATATTCCATTCCTACCATTCTCTATTCTGTTCTTCTAGCATGTCAGCACTTTTCTTGGCTTATAGTTTTTTCTGTATCTTAACAAAACATCAGAAATATCTCCCTACTAGAGAACCAACTCTAAATTGTCCTTGAGTTTTCAATTGAAATGCAGGCTTTCATGTCCCATCAGTGTTCTATCCCTTTAAACTGTCTGGACTTCTGTATTCTTATTAATTGTTCTTTTTGACAGATTAACTAACAACCTATGGTATGAATGTGTTGAAAATATCACCCTCCAATAAAGAAATAGTATAAAAGAAAGAAAATGGCACTGTGCAAATATTATGATGTTAGCTAATTTCACCTCACGGATTGCACAGTACAAGAGATGAACTCACCCCACTTTCACTATATGGTACAAGCTAACTCTAGCATCTGTTTATAACTTTGTTCAAGTACTTTGCTTTATCTTTTGTCCAAGACAAATTATTGGAACTCTTTTACTGGATCTATAGTGAGTAACACGTAGCCATGAAGGAATCAGGGGATGCTCCAATTTTGTAAAACTCTAATGTGAATTTACAATTCTACAAATTTGTTTTCAATTTTAAATATCCATTTGAAAAATATACATTTAATAACCCCAATTAAAGATGTTTGCTCAAAAATGGAAATATTCTCAACAGGAACAAATAGTCAATCTAGAAGGAAGTATATTTATAAATAAAACGACCTTTCTTTTTCCTTTTCATATAAATGAATCTCAAATTTGAAGCTGCATAGGCCATTTATGAGAACCTTTCTAAATAGGAGGTAAGAAAAGAAATTCAAAGATATACATGCTTGCCAGTATCATTTGTGATTTCTCCCTACTCATGAACACAAAGTTCATGTCTACAGAAAGAAATCAAGAATGTCTTCAGTTTCAATGCTTTGAGTTTATGAATAGAATCTTGTAAATTTGTAATGGAGGGTTTCTTTAGAAAAGTTTGCATCAATACTCTCAATTATATCTAAGAAATTGAACTCCTGTAGAAATGCAGTGTTTAGTTTAAAATACATTGTTTGTGACAGAATGAAGACTTAAATTTTAAATACCAAAGTTACATCTCATGACAGTAGGAGAAAAAATAATTCCCATGCATGGAACCTTTCTTTTCTAGCACTTTGAAAACACTAAAAACTTCTTGTATTTGTTTAAAACATCAAAAAATAAAACAAAACTCTTTTACTTTCTGAGAACATGTTATTGATTCTCTTTGCCAAGTACTTAGCTGTTTGTATTTCCTACATGGCAATAAAATGAGCTTGATTTTCAGAAGGGAAGTAAGTGATTCTCTAATTGAGCACTTGTCTTGAAGCAAAAGCATGCATTGTGAAGACTATTTGACCGCAAACCAGCTACGAGCAGCAGCGATTTTAATAAAATAATGTTTATGTGAAATAAGGGAAAATTTGGTTAGCTATCAGGAAAAACATTACAATAAATTAATAAAACATTAAAATTAGATGAACAGGTACTCTAGAATCTACTCATACAAGAACTGGTCAGTACATCATCAGCTAGGAGGACTCCCTGTGTGTACATTCTTATAGTCAACTCCTTTTTAGAACCTGTTATCTAAGCAATACCATATGGCAGAAGTTAAATGTTGCTTAGTTGGTTTGGGAGTTCTGAGTATAAGTTGTAGGGTTTGGCAACATCTCCTTTTGCATTTTCAGGGCATTACACCATCATTCAAATTATTCTGTGAGCAGAAGCCCAGCCCAACTGCAAGGAGGACTGCATGGAGGAAAACAAAGGCCACACATAGTAACTCTAGCTGAGCTTCCAGATAACAGTCAGAACCAGGTGATTATCACAATGAGGCCATCTAAGTGTTGAGTCTTGAAGCAAGAAAGCCAAGATAGTTTGCATCAGTTGATGAAGGAGACAGGAGCTGTCCCAATGAGCCATGTCCATGTTGGGAAACAAGATAATTGTTTCCAGGAACTACATTTTTAGATGTTTGGTTATATAATGATAGATGGCAGGAGACAGTTAAGCCCTCATCCTTGATTTCAAAACCCAAAGGTTCCAAGGAAAAAAGTAGATTCAAAGGTAGCACAGTTCTGTAGGCATTCCCCAGCTTTAAGGCAACAAGGGTGAGCTACGTAATTGCTTACTTTTTTGCCTCCAAGTGTTTATATTTGTTAGAATGTGAAATACTGAGAGCACTTTCTACTCTTGAGTTAAAAATGAAACCACTACAGAGCATTCGTGATATATTAAACACTATATCCATTTTACTAAAAAGTGGGAGGAAGTTTGGTTCATGACCTTCAATTTTTATTTCCTTTTGCGATGGAAATAGCATTAATGCTTCACTGCTGTCCTCAGAGGAGCCATCATCACTAACCTTCTAAATGCAGTTTAGGGTGTGATTGGTATGCAGTTCAAGGTATTTCATTATAAAAGCATTGCCAGAGCTAGCCTGCTTCATTTCTTTCCTATGATTTTACTATACAATAGTCAAGATTTATTCTGGTGTGAAATCCAGTAATAATAATGAATTCATTGTTTACTGTATTTGCAACTGTCATGATATAGGATAATGGGCTTCCACTCTAGGAGGTAATAATTTGTGCCATACTCCCTTATAGCATGTTTAGATGTGCTGTATTTTCCATTGACTGTGCAGATGAATTTGGTTCAGAAGCACATGCATGCAGTTTAGTTTTTAGCAAACTTTGCACCCATGAATTTCAGTCAGTACAGTTAAGAGCAGCAAGTTCTGTGTGAAGTATGATTCTCTTAACGTCTGTATATTACAGATGCATTTACGCAAAGAGGTTAGGGCACAATTATTGTCTGTTTTTATTGTGCTGTTTTGATCTGAATTTACTAGAACATAGACTCAAAGAAGGCTTTAACCTGACCTGTCAAAAATCTGCCTGACACGAAGCACTGGCTGTGCTTCTTCAGTTTTGTTAATTTAATGGAAATGCATTAAGACTTCTCAGACCTATTCAGAATTTTCAAATATGCAGATGCTATTAACATGCTCTTTGGGATATAGAAAATGTGAAAAAAGAGATGAAAATAAAAAAATGAGAAATAAAATAAAATTTATTAACCCATTTTCACATAGGCTCTTTAAAGTATCTCACCTTCCATTTTCTTTCCTTTTAAAAAATGATAGATGAGCATGCTATTGACAAATTCTTACTCAAAATACTCTTCTGTCTTCTTTGTTCTATCATAAGAAATACAAGCACATATATTATATTCACATTTAAGCAATATTTTCCACCAGTGTCTTTTCTGCAATATTTATATGAAAAAAGTAAGTCTATAAATAAGCTATACTATTGAAATGGATCCTCACAATCAGTTTTAAGATGAAATTATAATAAGGAAATCATGTCACCATATAGAAATATCAGTACCATGGTAAAACATATATTGATAATCTGATAGGCTAAAATCTTTTTTCTTCATTTTTTGTTGGGATGTAATTTTGCAATCCTTCTAAAAAACACTCCAACCTATCTCAAGTAAATCTGAGAGTAATGATGAAGTTTACATTTTCAGTAAGTCCCTTAGTGTAAAAAGTTGAAATGTTATTCATGTAACAGTCAACTCTCAAGTGGGTTTTTATTAACAGCAATAGTAGATTGGGCAAAAGTCCCAGGCTTAGAAGCTTGAGGGATGGAAGGTACACCTCATCAGGGCCCAAGAATCATGCATAAAAGCTGAAAGTCTTTAAAGCTTAATGAAAATAAAAATTTCAAACTGAAATGAAATACAATTAATTAATACATTTATTAGGAATTATAAAGTAGTGGTGAGAAACAAAATGTAAACCTAAAGAATAGAGATTTAGTAAGAGATATTTTACAAATTTTGACTTTTAAACACTAGTTTAAAATCAGAATGATTTTTGAAGTGTGGAAAAAGAGCAGAGGGTCACGCTCATTGGATTAGGCCAGGGTAGAAAGTATTTTGTAATGCCAAAAGAATAGTGATTCCTTAATCTGTTTTTCCTATGAACTTCTGATACCTTTTGCTTTTCATATATTTACTGTCATATATAAAAAAGCCAATTTAAAATTTTTAAAATTAATTGTGTGTTTGCAGGGGGTGGTATGCAACTGAGGGCAGGAGCGAGTCCATGGAAGATAAAAGAGGGCATTGTCAGATCTCCTGGGACAGAAATTCAGGCGTCCATGAGCTGCCTGACATGGGTGCTGGAACCGAACTTGGGTCTTCTGGAAGAGCAGAAAGCAGTGTTAACCCCTATGCCTTCTGTTCAGGCTCTAAAATGAAATTTTTAAACAAAGTAGAAAACATGTATTATTTTTTAACTTTAAAAAGCATTTTAGGCCGGGCGTGGTGGCTCATGTCTTTAATCCCAGCACTTGGGAGGCAGAGGCATGCAGATCTTTGTGAGTTCGAGGCCAGCCTGGTCTATATTGTGAGTTCCAGGACAGCTGGGGCTACAAGGAGACCCTGTCTCAAAAAAAAAAGACAAAAAAAAAAAAAAAGCATTAAAAAATATTTTATTTAAGTGTATGTTTTTGTGTTTGTGTGAATGTATGACATATATATGCAGGTGCCCATGGAGGCCAAAATTATGGGTAGTCAAAGGCACCTACTTGGGTATTGAGAACTGAACTCAGGTCTTCTGCAAGAGCAGAGCTAGCTCCTAAACACTGTGCCTTCTCACCAGGCCCATATTTATTTTTAAATGAAATAATATCACACTGCACCTTGACTCCCACAACCTCATTCACACAACCAGCTACCCCATCCATCTCTCCTCCTAACATGAGCACTGGCGCATTTCTTCTCTTGACACTCATGACCTCTGGACTGCCCTCTTGGCCCAAACTCCCCACTGCTTCCTGATCCTTTGAACCCAGACCAACTTAATACCTTGGTCTGCTCCTCAAGAGCCCTCAAAGCCTGCTCCCTGATCCACCCTGCTTTTGCATACCTGAGACTGCCTTCATCCCTGGCTGTCCCACCCCCAACCTGGATTCCTGAGACCATCCTCCTTCTCTGCTTTCTCTGGATTCCTGAGACCAGCCTCCTTCCCTGACTGCCTGAGAGTCCTGAATCCTACCTCTACCTAGCAGTCCTCTCAAATTGTGCTGGGCCTGCTGATTAGAGGGATACAGACTTTAGGAAAAAGTCTGAGAACATGTGATCTTCATATGAGCTGAGTCTTGGTGGAAACTCCTGAGCAGCAGGACGAAAGCCATCTGGCCCCTCCAATATAAAATCAAAAGAGAGAACTTTAAGCATAGAACAACAAGATTTTCATGTCCAATAATTAAACCACAAAGGCATGTAAAGTTTACAAGAAGAAGCAGACCTAAACTCAACAAAGGAAGGCTTGAGTCTCACAAAAGCATCAGAAACTACAAAAGAAATTGACACGTCAAAGTCACAATGAAAAAATAATAAAAAGAAAAACCCAAATAATATATCCCCACTAAGTACCCACAGTCCTGTAGAAGAGTACAATGAGTACCCCCTAGAGATAACACAGGACATGGAATTCAAAAGAACAGTTATAAACATGAAAAAAGAATTCAGTGAATTTAAAGAACACACAAAGAAATCAAAGAACTGAAAGAAGATAGGGATAAACTTCTGAATGAATTCAGAAGTTAGAAATATTGAAGAATATTCAGGCTGAAATGAAGAAGGAAGTGAAAAACTCAATAAGCCAATTAGAAATGACAGGAGAAATCCTCACCAATAGGATGAATAAAATGCAATGCAGAATATCAAGACAGGAAGATAAAGTGGATGAATTAGACCACTCAAGTAAAGATTATGAAAAATTTAAGAAAACACAAGAATGGAGTATTCAGGAATTATGTGACACTATAAAAAGACCAATCTTATGTTTCATAGGCATAGAAGAAGGAAAAGAATCTCAGGATACTTGTATGGACCAGATCTTGAAAAAAATTGTAGAACAAAATTTCCCAAAATTAAAGACATGCCCTTACCAATACAAGAAGCACATAGAACATTACAAAGACAGGGCCACAAAAGAGACTCTGCATGGCATATCATAGTAAACATACAGGACAAAGAAAGAACACTGAAAGCTGCAAAAGAAAATCTAGTCACATATAAGGAAAACCAATTAGGATTACAGCTGACTTTTCAGTGCAAACTATGAAAGTCAGAAGAGCATGGACCAAAGTATTCCCAGTGCTAAATGACCACAGATGTCAACCAAGATTACTTTACCCAGCCAAAATGTCTACTATAGTTGAAGGGGAAAGAAAAATCTTCCATGACATAAATAAGCTGAAAGAATTCATGACCACAAAAGTAGCCTTTCAGAGAGTTCTTGAAGTAATACAAAGAGCTGAAGAAAGGAACGACTATACCAAAGGAGTAACAGAAAGAAACATAATGAAGGCTTAACTTTGGAAACACACAGTTATACCAAGAATGTGAACAGAAATCAAAATGACAGGAGTCACTGCACATCTTTCATTAATAATTATAAATATTAATGGACTAAATTCCCCAGTCAAAAGACACAGACTAGTTGAATGGATTAAGAAACAAAACCTATCTTTTTGTTGTCTGCAAGAAGCACATCTCACTTTCAAGGGCAGGACAAACTTAAGGTGAAAGGATGGAAATAATATTCCAAGAAAATGGGACAAAAAAAGCAAGAGTTGCAATTCCACTATCTAATAAAATGGACTTCAAACTAAAATTAATACTAATCATAAGAGATAAAGAGGGCCACTTCATTCTGATCAAAGTAATAATTGACCAAGAAGATATTACAAACATGAACATATATTCACCAAACTCTGGTGCACCTAACTTCATAAAAAAACAGTACTACAGGAATTTAAGACCCAGATTAATCCCAAGTTTTTAATAGTTTAGGACTTCAATACCCTCTTGTCTCCATTAGATAGGTCAAAAAGACAGAGAACTAACAGAGAGACATCTGAATTAAACAATACCATACATCAAATGGATATCATATTCCACCAAAGCACAAAAGAATATACTTTGTATTCTGTACCCCATGGAACTTTCTCCAAATTCAACCACATACTTGAGCATCAAACAAGCCTCAACAAATACAAAAAGACTGAAATAATTCCATGAATTCTATCAGACCACAATGCCAATGCCATAAAGCTTAAAATCAATACCAGAAGAAACCCTAGTAACTATATGAACACATGGAGATTAAACAACATACTCATGAAAGATGAATGGGTCAAAGGAGAAATTAAGAAAGAAATTAAAGTATTCCTGGACCTAAATGAAAATGACAGTACAACACAATAAAACATTTGGGACACGTTGAAAGCAGTCCTTAGAGGGAAGTTTATCTTTCTAGGTACCTACATTAAAAAATCAGAAAGAATACAAATAAATAACTTTATATTGCAACTCAAGACACTTGAAAAGAAACAAAAAATGAAACCTAAACACATCAGACAGGAAGAAACAACAAAAATGAGAGGAGAAATTAATGAAATAGAAACAAAGAAATCAATTCAAAGAGTCAATGAATCCAAGAGCTGGTTCTTTGAAAAGATAAACAAGATTGACAGAAGTTTAGCCCAGGTAACCAAAAGAAGGAAAGAGCACCTTCAAATCAACAAAATCAGAGATGAATTGGGAAACATCACAGCAGACATCAAAAAAATCCAGAACATTGTAAGGGAATCCCTTAAAAACTATAAGCTACTAAATTCAAAACCTAAAAGAAATAGAAGACCATTATCTAAAAGCATGAGAACCACCAAACAAACCAAGAAAAGATCAACAGCTTAAACAGTCCCAAAACGCATAAGGAAATTGAAATTGTAATACAAAACATCCTGACTAAAATAAGCCCAGGACCAGAAGGGTTACAGAAGAATTCCACCAGACATTGAAAGAAGCTCTATTTCCAATACTACTTAATTTAATCAAAAATATAGAAATGGAGGGAGAACTTCCAGATTCCTTCAATCAAGCCAGTATCATTCTCATGCCAAAACCAGATAAACACACAACCAAAAAAGAAAACTATACACATATTTCCTTAATGAACATAGATGGAAAAATTCTCAACAAAATACTTGGAAACAGCATACAGACACACATCAAAAAGATCATCCACCATGAACAAATTGGCTTTATTCCAGAGATTCAGGATGGTTCAATATTTATGTCAATAAAATGTCATAAATCATATAAATGGACTCAAAGACAAGAACCACGTGGTCATCTCAATAGATGTAGAGAAGACTTTTGACAAAATTCAACATGAATTTATGTTCAAAGTCCTAGAGGGAATTGGACTGGAGGGAACATACCTCAACATAATTGAAGCCATATACAACAAATCCACAGCCAACATCATTCTAAATGGAGAAAAACTGGAAGCATTCCCATTAAAATCAGGAACCATACAAGGCTGTCCACTATCTCCACTCCTTTTTAACAGTGCTTGAAACTCTTGCAAGAGCAGTAAGACAAGAGAAGGAAATTAAAAGAATAATAATTGAAAAACAAGAGATCAAAATATCCCTTTTTGTAGACAGTAACAGAGAAAGAGTACGTGGAAATACTCCCTTTCACAATAGCTGTAAAAAATAAAATAAAATAAAATATTTTAGAATAAACCTGACCAAAAACATTAAAGACTTCTATATTAAAGAACATTCACTGGAGGAAAGACAGCATGTTCAGCAAATGTGTTGGCAAAACTGAATCTCCACCTGTAGAAGAATGAAATTAAACCCTTATCTTTCACCTTGCACAAAGGTCAATTCCAAATTGATCAAAGGCCTCAATGTGAAGACTACAACTCTGAAACTGTTAGTAAAAAACACTGTCAATAACCAACATGCTATAGATGTAGGAAAGGATTTTCTAAACTGGACATCAACTGCCCAGGAACCAAGGTCAAAAATCAACAAGTGGAACCTCATTAAACTAAAATGTTTCTGTATGTCAAAAGAAGCAACCAAGGAAGTGAAAAGAAAACCCATAGTATGGGAGAAAATCTTCACCAGTGACACATCTGACAGAGGTTTAACATCCAGAATATATAAAGAACTCAAAAAAACAAGTTTATAGACTTGGAAGCACTTATGTATGTAATAAAAATTTTAATTATTGTAATAATTTCCAAATTTTGAAAACAATCACAATTTTTGCAATATTTGAAAATACATAATTTTTTTTCTTGATCTTTGGAAACAGAGTCATGTAAAGAACAAATACTTCCATTTTCTTTGGCTTGGGAGAGTAGAAACATTGAATGACTTTTTGATATAAACCAATCAAAATTAGGTAATAAACTTCCAGGGTAAAATGATGGATTCAAGGCTACTTTGGTTTAACTCAATGAATGATAAAAATGAGGGCAACTAATGAATGAATCTGTTCTGAGGAAGGAAAAAGGGGATAGGACAGCTGAAAAGCCCAGAGTAAGAAGGGCCATGCATAGTACAAAGCTAACCAAGTCTCATCTACAAGGTGAGCTAAGTGGCCCTGGTTAAAAGAGTCCTTGTTTTTCATTAATCCTAAATAAATCTGATCATTTAATGTGCCTCTACCTGTCATGTCATCCATTTTCTTACTCACATATTTTGGATAGCTATAGCTAGGCACTATCTTCAGAGTCAACCTACTGTTTGAGACCATGTTACTCCAGCTTCCTGATAACAAGGACCAATCACAATCCAGGGAGACTGGGTTTACTCTGGCTTAGTGTCTTGGAGAGAGACAGTCACAGGAATCAGTTTTGGAGAATGAGAGACCCAGATGTGGACAATTAGGTGGTAATGACTCATTTTGTGAAGATGTGAAAGTTGTAAGTTCCATCCCTCTAAGGAAGAGGGATCCCATCACCTGAGAATAATTTGAAGACTGATGGCTCCAACCCCATAATTAGTTGACTTCTTGACCTCCGAAACTGCCTCTCCAGCTGCCATGTGGTTTTCTATCAGCTGCACTGATAACTCTCAAGTTCATGTCCAGGATGTACTTGATCTCCAATCTCCTCCCACCAGGAGGAAGGTTTATTGTGAGGTGAGATCTGAAAGTACTGAGATTGGTTCTCCAGTACAGATGCCAATACTGAGTTTGCTTTACCTGCCCTCCAATTACATTGTGGGACACCCCTTAATTTGGACATTTAGACACCACAGGGTATACAAACTAGAGTGCCCTTGGAGGAAGGTAAAACCTGCCTAGCCCACAAGCTACAGGGGTAAGTATATCCAACAACGGCTTCTAGGTTTTAAGGAAGAGAGCCTAAATTGAATGCAGCTACTGCAGACATCTGATTGGTCTGGTCTTACTACCTTCCTGACTAAAAGATAGAGAAACAAGCATTGTCAAGGAGGGGGCAGATAAACAAAAATGGAGGGTGCTTTACCTGGGGAGGGAAAAAGGACAGAAGAAAGATAAATAATGTGTTGGAGATATTAAAAGTGAAAAGGAAATTTATTTAATAAGCCTTCTGAAAAATACACACATAATATAAACGTGAGTGCATGTGTATAGCTGAAGGCTATATAAAAAAATCACAGTGCCAGGCAAGGGAAACTTCTCTTTGAGTTGCTGGTCAGGGTAGTCTAAGAGACTCCCCAGATAATACAGGCTATTTCCACATTCCTTGATTGCCTCTCAGAACTTGAAGGTAAGACCCTATTGCTGAAGACACAGCATACTTCAGAGATAGGACTTGGAGCAATTGAGCTGGAAATGACCTGGACGCCTCCTCCTTGAAGACTAGATCTCTTGGTATCAGGAGATACTATATAAGCTGCCAAGGAAGAAAACCAAGGATGCTACCAAGTTGTAAAGTCTATGAAGTACAACAATGACCAGCCTAGAAAATTATGTTTTCTGGTGTAGTAGTGGTACTTTTATCTTGGAGTAATCAAAAGCTGTCTAATTGGACTTAAGGCCCACTCAGTGGGAGGGAAATCATGTGTGGTAAACCTAGCCAAGTACACATGACTAGAGAAGTCAAAGATTCTTCTTCCATCACTTTCCTAGACCAAAATAATTTCTTACTATATTCTAAGTATGCATCCTTATATTTAAAGACAAACATACATCTCACCACTTATCAAGAAGCTTCTTTTTGCAAAAGAAAAAGATAATTAAAAAGTTCCACAACTAACCAAGCCTGGAGAATAAGTGACTGTGAGGTGCTCATGCCTAGGTTATATACCAACAATACAACCATTGCACTAAAGGCTCCAGGAACATTGTGGAAAAGTGGTCAGAAAGAATATAAGAGCCAGAGAGACAAGACAGCTTTTGCTACTTAATGCATAATAGACATGATAGGAAAGCCACATCAATGGAATCTCTGCATTCTGGTGGCCTAACTAGGTGTGAATAATGACTAAACCAGTTGACATACCAAGGGGGATGGGGAAAATTTCACAGGGTCTCAACTCAAACTGAAGGCCTACAGGATAACAATGGATGCTGAGAGATTATTATCCTGAGATGTTATCTAATCCCAAGTGGGCAGCCCTAAACGTGGTTACATATAGGCACCACTAGATGGAATTGATGTATTGTTTGTTTGTGTGTGTGTGTGTGTGCATGCATGTATGTGTGTACATGTATATGTATATACATATACATATATATGTAACAATAATAAGCAAGAAGACAAGCAATTGGAAGGGAGTCAGGAGGACATCAGGGGAATTTGTGATGGCTGGAGGGATAGAAATAGTGTAAATACAACACTCATGCATGAAATTCTTAAAAATAAAAAAATAAAGACCACAGCTTCTACTGGTCATGTCCTCTTTCTGGGAGACTCCAATACTAGAAAACTCAGAAGGAAGCCCCTTTAATATTTTGTGATTTTTTTTACACTTGTTTTTTCTTTTTTCCCTGTTTCATTTTTTATTATAATTTTAGTACTTTTACTTTTTATTTGAAAGATTATATGTAACATTTTATTCCTGTTCTTTTATTTATCTAATTTTATCTACTTACACTTCTTCACTGTATCCCAGATTCCTTATCACTGGCTCTTTCTTTCTCTGTAACGTTTACCCCATCCTCTTCCTCTTTTTCCTTTCTTTTACTTAAGCTTGATTCTTTGTGTTTTGTTCTTTCTCTGCTCTCTTCCTTTACTTACTTCCTCTGTGTGTGTGTGTGTGTGTGTGTGTGTGTGTGTGTGTGTGTGTGATGCATGTGTGTATGTATATGTGCAGGTCTTCTCATGCACATACACCCATATGAAGGCCAGAGGTTGACCTCAAGTATCTTCCTCATTCATGTCTCCCCCTTATATTTTTTATAACAGGATATCTACTGGACCTAGAGCTTTCCATTTTGGCTAGGTTGACTGGACAGCAAATCCCCAGGATCTTCTGTCTCACTCCACCCCCAAGGTCCTTGGTTATATGTACATGCCTCAGGTTAACCTTTCACATGGGTGTTGAAGACACAAAATCAGATCTTCATGCTTGTATCCCAAATATATTACCCACAGAGCCATCTCTCCAACCCTAATTATACTTTTATCTTAATGATTTCTAGCTTAATAGTCTACTATATATTATCATTATTTTTCTTTTCTATGGTATGTCATTGGGGGATAATTAATTTTGGCTGTATTGCCATATCTGATTTAGTTTGGCATTGTTGTTATTATAGTGATTTGTTGTTTCCCTGTCAGTGGTACTAGAGATTGAGCCCTCAAGAGAAGCCTATTCACTAATAAAACTCTTAGATAAAGCAAGACGAGAGAATCCATCCCACAGATGTGTAAACCACAGCACAGATGAACAAGAAGCAAGAAAAGGTAAGGCATCAATGATGCCCCCAAAGGATATTTCCTCAATGACTGAATTCAGGGATGCTAAAAGAGTAACAGTCGTAATGACAAAGAATTTAAATGTAGTTTTTAAAAGAAATTTTATTTATTTATTTATTTTTATGTGTATGAGTGAATTGCCTGCATGTATGTGAGTGCACCCATATCATACAATGCCCCCAGAGGTCAGAAGAGAGCTTCAGATCCTCTAGAATTAGAGCTGCAAGTGGTTGTTAGCTGAAATGTGGTTTCTGAGATTTGAACCTGGGTCTTCTGCAAGAGCAACCTGTGTGTCTCCCTAGGCTTAAATCGAGTTTTATAAAAAGTTATTTATTTAATAACCATATAACCAGAAGAGGCATTTCATTAAAACAGCATTGTCATATTCAATAACAATCTTAGAGCTAAGATGCGTCTCTTTCAAAATTGGCTGCAAATTTTTAGGTTTACAGTTGAATTAATACAGTTACACAATATTGCACTCTGTATAAACCCCATAAGACATAAAATTAAATGAGATTTCAACTCCCCCAAAAGATCACTATTTCATTATTAAAATACACAGTTTTATACAGAAAAATTCATTTTTAATACAGTTGATACTAAGATGCATGTGTGTTTCTAATCTCTATATATCTGATTATTACTAGTCACAGTCAGTTAATTTCTGAGCTCCTTGACATCTGAGCATGGATATAAATTCATCAGGTAGATTTCAGTGGTAATTATTAAGGAGCAAATTTTTATGCTTTGAAGAATTACTATTATTATTTTTTTATTTATACACCCACTTCCCAGGTAGTAACCCCCCACAGCCTCCCTCCCCCCACTAGAGCCCTTATACTCTGTTATCCCTGCTACGGTCTGCTGCATCGTCGGCACCCCCAGCCATTTTCCCCTACTTGCCCTTCTGGTGAATCTAGTCAGTCTACCTAGAGGTCCCTGTTTTAGGAGGGTCAGCTGTTCCTCATCCATTGGTAATCAGTTGTCAATATTCCTTTGGATAAGATTGGGGTCTGCTGTTCAATTTCCCAGTTCTATGCTGGGTTACTATGTGGGAGTTCCTTTGGCTACCCTGGCCAACAACTCAAAAGAAGGTATTGCCTGTCTGGCATTATTGCTCATTATGTAGCCTTTAGCTATACATATGGACTCTTATGAAATTATATTGGCCGCTTTAATCTTTGGTTATACATTCCTTTTGGGTGTTTAAGGCCATAGAGTTGGTCCAGATAAACCGATTTATTTTTACTCTCAGGTCCTTTGAGGATCTATTCCTCAGAGGTCACATGGGCTTGGAAGGAGCCCTTGGCTCCTTTCTTTTACCAGTTCCACCTATGTGAAGATAAGTCAAAGGTCCTGCTCAAACATGGTTGGCTTCAATTGGAAGCATGGAGGACTTGATTCCTCTGTGTGACCCTCCTCCCTACACACTGGACACTGGTTCAAGTCTGTCTGGTGGGGTCTCCTTAGCCTCCTTGATCAAGAGGACAGGTGACCCACCACCATCACAGGACATTTTGAGAGATGCTCACAGTCCCCTGGAAGTAGTCGACCTAGGAGGGCAAGGAGCAAAAAGTGTCCTTTATGCCCCTCTCACCGAATTTTTATAGACCTCAAAGTATGTCTGTTTAACACCCAAAAAGGTTAATTCCACCAGTATGGTATTTTTAAATACTGTATGTCATGTAGAAAAATCCTGGGCAAAGGCCGGTTGTTCTCAGATAAACCTTACCTGGACATACATTTCTTGATCTGCTATGCACAATTTGTCAGTAGGCAGAAGGAGTAATATGGTTCTCTCTGGTTTTCAAAACTAGCTAGGCATTGTTTATCTCTCACATTGTCTCACATCTCCATTATGGTTTTCCCACTTAAGGTGCCCCTATTTCCCCCCTTTCTCCCTTACTAATACCCTACTACTATTGTCCTACCTCTCTTGAGCTCCTTCTTTCCCTTTATCCCCTAGGTTCCTTGTATACCTTTCCCTCCCCCTTCCCTTAAACCAACCCAATTTTTATCCATATCTCCCTAATTAAGGCCTGTTTCCTACTGTTCTCTTTTAAGGTATTTCTTTCCTTTACCTCCCTATTCCCTTTCCAGTATCCTGGTTCCTGTAATTATGTCTGGTGCATACTTATTTATCAGAGTCTGGTTCTAGGATCCACATATGAGGGAGAACATATGTCGATTTTTTTTTTTCTGAGTCTGTGTTACTTCACTTAGTATAACAGTTTCTAGTTCCATCCATTTACCTGCAAATTTCATGATTTCATATTTCTTTACTGCTGAGTAAAACTCCATCATATAAATGAACCACATTTTCATTATCCACTCATCAATTGACGGACACTTAGGTTGCTTCCATCTCTTAGCTATTGTGAAAAGAGCAGCAACAAACATGGATGTACAAGTGTCTCTGCCATAGCATGAGTTCTTTGGGTATATGCCAAGGAGTGATATAACTGGGTGAAATGGTAGGTTCATTTGTAGTTTTTTAAGAGTTCACACTGTTTCCAAAGGGGTTGAACCAATTTGCAGCCCCACCAGCAGTGGATGAGTGTTCCCCTTTCCCCACATCCTCTCCAACATTTGGTATCATTTTGTTTTCTTGTTCTTAGCCACTCTGACTGGGGTAAGGTAAAATCTTAAAGTGGTTTTAATTTGCATTTCCCTAATTATTAGTGATGTTGAACATCTTTTAAGGGGTTTCATAGCCATCTTTACTTCTCTTGAGAACTCTCTGTTCAGCTCCTTAGCCCATCTTTTAATTGGGTTACTTCCTTTCTTGATTCT
>NW_008335967.1:10021018-10022553 GCF_000622305.1 Nannospalax galili | reverse complement strand
ATCTTGTAGGTTTTTCCCAACGTTTTCTTCTAAGAGTTTCAGAGTTTCAGGCTTTACATTGAGGTCTTTGAGCCATTTGGAATTGACTCTTGTGCAGGGTGAAAGATGGGGTTTAGTTACATTCTTCTACAAGTGGAGATCCACTTTTGCCAGCACCATTTGCTGAACATGCTGTCGTTCCTCCAGTTAATGTTCTTGGCCCCTTTGTCAAATATCAGGTGGCTAAAATTGCAATTGCTCATTTTTGGGTCTTCAATTTTGTTCCACTGGTCTATGGGTCTACTTTTGTGCCAGTACCATGTTGTTTTTATGACTATAGTTCTGTAATACAGCTTGAAATCTGGTAAAGTAACCCCCCAGCATTACTCTTAATGCTCAGGGTTGTTTTGGCTATCCGGGGTCTCTTGTGCTTCCATATGAATCTTAGGATAGTTTTTTCCAATTCTGTGAAAATTGTCATGGGGATTTAGATTGGCTTTGCATTAAATCTATATATGACTTTTGGTAGGATGGCCATTTTTACAATATTAATTCTTCCAATCCATGAGCATGGGAGGTTCTTCCATCTTCTGATGTCTTCTTCAATTTCTTTCTTTAAAGATTTAAAATTTTCATTCTAGATTTCCTTAATATTTTTGGTCAGGTTTATTCCGAGATTTTTTTTTTTTTGCAGCTATTGTGAATGGGAGTGTTTCCGTGTGCTCTTTTTCTGATTGCTTGTTATTGGTATATAAAAAAGGCTATAGACTTTTGTAGGTTGATTTTGTAACCTGCAACTTTACTGAATGTGTTAATAATTTCTAGGAGTTTTTGGGTGGAATATTTGGTGTCCCTTAGACATAATATTATATCATTTGCAAAAAGGGGATAATTTGATCTCTTCTTTTCCAATTAACATGCCTTTAATTTCCTGCTCTTGTCTTATTGCTCTTGCAAGAGTTTCAAGCACTCTGTTAAAGAGAAGTGGAGATAGTGGACAGCCTTGTCTGGTTCCTGATTTCAATGGGAATGCTTCCAGTTTTTCTCTATTTAGAACGATGTTGGCTGTGGGTTTGTTATATATGGCTTTAATTATGTTGATTTTTTCCATGATCAATTTTTCTTCTCTCAGAATGATGTTGGTTATGGGTTTGTTATATATGGTTTTAATTATGTTGAGGTATGTTCCCTCCAGTGCATTTCCCTCTAGGACTTTGAACATAAATGCATGTTGAATTTTGTCAAAGGCCTTCTCTGCAGCTATTGAGATGACCATAAGTTTCTTGTATTTGAGTCCATTTATATGATTTATGACATTTATTGACAGGTATATTGAACCATCCCTGCATTTCCTGGATAAAGCCAACTTGATCATGGTGGATGATCTTTTTGATGTGTGTCTTCATGCGGTTTGCAAGTATCTTGTTGAGAATTTTTGCATCTACGTTTATTAAGGATATGGTTTATAATTTTCTTTTTTGCTTGTATCTTTACCTGGCTTTGGTATGAGAGTGATGCTGGCTTCATAGAAGGAATTTGGAAGTTCTCCCTCCATT
>NW_008335967.1:10020233-10020868 GCF_000622305.1 Nannospalax galili | reverse complement strand
ATTGTCTCCTTTGATGTACAGAAGCTTTTTAGTTTAATGAGGTCCCACTTGTTAATTCTAGCCCTTGTTTCCTGAGCTGTTGGTGTCCGGTTTAGAAAGTACTTTCCTACACCTATATCTTGTAGATTTTTTCCAATGTTTTCTTCTAACAGTTTCAGAGTTTCAGGCTTCACATTGAGGTCTTTGATCCATTTGGAATGGACTTTTGTGCAAGGTGAAAGATAAGGATCTAGTTTCATTCTTCTACAGGTGGAGATCCAGTTTTTCCAGCACTATTTGTTGAAGATGCTGTCTTTCCTCCAGTGTTGATTTTGAGCTTTGTTGCATTGTGGTCTGATAGAATGGATGGAATTATTTCAATTTTTTTGTATTGTTGAGGTTTTTTTTTTGTGTGCCCATGTGGTCAGTTTTTGATAAAGTTCCATGAGCTGCTGAGTAGAAAGTGTATTTGATAGGTAAAAAGTTGTATGATGAATAGGGTTGATCAGGAGGAAGCACCAGGACACAGATAAAACTCTATCAAAATAGGGTTTATTAGCAAAGGAACATATGGGACAGATTCCCTTCCAGGCAGGGAAAATGTCTGCCCAGGTTGTGAGCTGGGGTCTCTTAAAGGGGGAGGCTTCTGCTTCCTG
>NW_008335967.1:10012517-10018484 GCF_000622305.1 Nannospalax galili | reverse complement strand
GTTTTCTCTTTTGATTTTATATTGGAGTGGCCAGATTGCTTTTGTCTTCGGGAGTTCACACAGAGGCCCAATTTAGATGAGGGTCAGATGTTTTCAGGATTTCTCCTAAGGTCTGGATCCCTCCAGGAATGATTTTGGCCTCAGGAATTTGGGGGTTGACCTGGCCTGGGAGCCTGGCCCAGGAGAGATGCTGGTCTAGGGCAGCTGGTGGCCATGCCATCCAGAGATGCAAATGTAGATGGGGCGGGAAGAGGCCCCAAGGGCTTCTGGGGACTGCACTTAGGAACTGGGTTGATCTGGATGGAAAGGATCAGGAAGAGGAAAGGTCAGCCCCCGTGTACCAGAAAGAGGCTGGTGGGTGGTGCAGGCCCAGGGAAGCAGAGGAGGTGAGGGCAGGGCCAGGCCCAGAAGCAGTGCTCCTGAGGCCCAGAGAAGGCACTAAGTTGGTCTGGATGAAAAGGAACTGGAAGCAGAATTAGTTCCCCAGGTGTCTGGGGCCCCAAGACAAAGAATGAGGCAGGGCCCAAACTCGGAGGAGAGAATGGCAGGGGAGATGGGAGGGTGAATGAGGTTGGAGGAGTCAAGGCACGGAGGGTGTGTTGGACTTCCTTCATAGACAGGTCTGTGGGCGGGAGAGAGATCTGTGGTAGGTGCTGCAGGCCCAGGGAAACAGAGGGAGGTAAGGGCATGCCAGGCCCAGAAGCAGTGCTCCTGGGGCCCAGAGAAGGCAATAAATTGGTTTGGGTGAAAAAAGTTTAAATCTAGTTTTAAAACTTATTAACAACAACCTCAAAGAGGATGTAAACAACATGATGAATAAAATTCATGCAGTTCCTAGATATGAAACTCAGAAACAGAGAAGTTAGGCAAGGAAATTTGGACTTTGAAAACAAGCATGAATGCTTGAAATATAAACTCGATAAATGAAATTAAAAACACAGCAGAGGGCCAGTGAGATGGCTCAGTTACTGAAGGCCCTTGTCACCATGCCTAACTACCTGACTTTGATGCCTGGAACCCATAAGATGAAAGCCGAGGGCCCATTCCCTGAGTTGCCCTCTAACTGTCACACACAAGTTGCATGGTCACACACCCCCACTCCTTCAAATTGTTCTCTGACCTATTCACACATGCTGTATGTGCACACCCCCACACAAATATGGACACACACACACACACACACACACACACATACAATCAATTAATCAATGTACAAACAACTTCACTAGGTAACATCAATA
Organism: Nannospalax galili; assembly: GCF_000622305.1. NCBI lineage: Eukaryota > Metazoa > Chordata > Mammalia > Rodentia > Spalacidae > Nannospalax > Nannospalax galili. Next base: position 10,017,243 of record NW_008335967.1, on the reverse strand, counting down.
GACTAGATCAAGCAGATTGTAAAACATCATGAATTGAAGACAACATTAAATAAATGCTCAAAATATTTAAGTTTGAATAATGGGAAAAATTAATAACCACAACTTCAAAGAATTCTGGAACATGAACATGAGACCAAACCTATAAATCAGTAGGAAAGATGGAGCTGAGGTTAAAAGTAAAGGTATAAAATATCTATTCAATGAAATTACGGATATTTTCCCAAAATCTGGGGAAAATGAATATTATCACACAGCAGGCATTTACAATCTCAAATAAACATGAGTAGCAAAGAACCACTCCATAACATCTTATAGTTACAATGCCAAAAGTAAAGAGCAAAAAAAACCCCAAAAACAAAAAAAAACATAATAAGTGCTATAAGAGAAAACAGCAACTCATCTAGAAAAAACATCTTATTAAAATAACAGATCTGTCAACAGAAACTCTAAAGGGCAGGAAAACACAAGGTGATATATATTTCAAGCTCTGAAAGTAAATAACTTCCATCAAGAATAGTTTATCCAGGAAAGTTAATTTTTTCATACTGAGGGAGAAATAAAACTGCCAATGAAAATTGTGTCCCAAACTGACTGTTTCCTCCAAGGGGCGGGGCCTGCTTTGCATAATTGGCACTGTGAGCAGGATGGCATTAAAGATAACAAACCACAGAAGTTTGGAAAAAAGTTAGAGAGCTGATGGCAGCTCTGATGTGGTTTTTACAAGGATTATAAAATCTGTAACTAAAAAGAGGCCAGCCACACAGAAGCATGGGCCACAGCTATGTTGTAAATGTGGGTGTATGTTGCAGGTATGTGAAGATTTGTTCAAGGTTATCCAGAGGCTAGAAAAACTTTTACCACTTTTGGACCCAAACAGAGCACCCAGAGAGGAGGTGTGATCACTTTGCATAATAAAAGATGTGCCCCAGGCAGGGGAAGCTGAAAAAGCTAGGGAGGTCCTGGCAGATCCAGTTGCAGAGCTTGAGAGAGAAAAAAAGGCAGGACACTTTAACTTGTGTAAGGTCCAAGGACCCAGAAGAAAGGACAGATAATAGTAAAAAAAAAAAAAAAAGACCTAAAAATAAAAGTAGCTAAGGCTGCTCCTCAGATTCAACTGTTGATACAAAAGGAAGCAAAACCTAAGAGTGCTGGTGCTAGGAAATACTCCATGCTGGAACTGATAAAACTAGGAAAAACAAGCAAACAATCAGGGAGTCCCTAGCCATGTGGCTTGTGAGAGTATGGGACATGGGAGCAAATGACATCAGTCTAAGTCCTTCAGAAGCTTCACAGCTGAGTTATATAACCACCCATCCATCCTTGCGATATAGGCTGTTCAACCTAGGCCAATACAAGGGGGAGCACAGAGCTGGGTGCCAAGTGTGCATTTCTATGTAAGTCCCCCCATTTCCCTGATCCCTACCCAATGGCATAAACCATAATAAATTCACATAAAAATATGTTATATGGTTTGTCTGATGGCACAAGAGACCCCAAGAGAACTCTTGTGACCAAAAGGCACACTAAAGCAATTCATGATCACTAAGGAAATAGTGAAGAAGATGATCGAAAGAATTCTACATGCAAAGGAGGAAGAAATTTGGTCATAAACAGAATAGCTCTGGAAAAAACTCATGAGAGTAATAGATGAACAAATGTAAACTACAGAAGAAAATCAATCATGCACAATTTAGTAAAACTGGATACCCCTAATATAAACAGGAAGAAGAAAAGAACAAACAATGTTCAAATCAATCACATTATCAAATACAAAAATTATAGGAATTGACAAGTAACTCTCAATAATAATCTTAAATGTAAATGACCTTACCCCTATAATCAAAAGAAGCAAACCAGTGTTTGATGCAGAAACTCGTAACTGTTCAAAGTGCTGAGAATAAGTGACTGTTAGTGTTCAGTGGTAGAGGATGTCTGTATCAACCTCTCACTTTCAAGGCTCAGGAAACATCATGGAAGAGTGGCAGGAAGGATTGTAAGAACCAGAAGATAAGGAGGAGTGCATGAAACGCTGTCTTCTGGATATGACTTGGCTTCTACACACAAACTCCCAACAGCTCTGATTTTCTGCACAAGATTTGCATAATATCAAGCCAATAAAAATCTAATATAGATGACAAAAGGGTTATAGAAGGTCTTCACTCCTAGATAAGGAATCATTGGCAGTTCATGGCTGTTGAAGGAGGGAGAGTCACATTTCTTTGGAGTTGTGGCCACTGGTAGGATGCCCATGACCCATTGGGTGACCCCACAATCATGTGCACATGGGCAGCACCAAATGTACTCGGGAGGTTGTAAATTAGCAAAAGAAGAACATGAAATTGGGAGGAAGATGTGTTTGGGGGAGGAAGCTGTGTGTAGTGGGATGGGGAGGGTGGGTTGATTTTATCAAGATACATTGTACACAGTTTTGAAATTTTCAAAGATTAGAGAAAAATATAATATGACAGAATATACTAAAAATATTCAATTGTTTACTGTCTGGAAGAAACACATCTCATATGCAAAAATGAACACACATTGAAAAAGAAAGGATGGAAAATGATATGTCAAATTGATTCAAGCTGAAGATAAGCAGGAGTAGCTGTACTCATATTTGACAAAGTAGATTTCAAACCAAAACAAGTCAGCAGAAAGAGAAACTGTCATACTATATTAGTAAAAAAAAACAACTCATTAGGAAGATGTAGTTATAAATATGTATGTATTGAATGTTGGTGTATATAATGTCATACAAATATCACTACTCTACAGTGCCTATGAAGAGACACATACATTTTATAATAGGGGGTGACTTAAATTCCCCTATTTCATCAGTAGATACATATATCTATATATCTCAACAGTAGACAAAAATATAAATTCAACATGAAACCTCCATGTTAAACTGTACATGTACCAAATGGAGTTAGTAGGTATTTATAGGATATTCTTCCCAACAAATGAGAAGTACACATTCTTCTTGATAGGTAAAAAGTTGGTGGAGAACGAGGGAATGGATGATGAGGCACCGAGGCACAGATAAAACTCCATCAAAATAGGGTTTATTAGCAAAGGAACACATGGGGCAGATTCCCTTCCAGGCAGGGAAAATGTCTGCCCAGGTCTTGAGCTGGGGTCTTTTAAAAGGGAGGCTTCTTTCTCCTGTAAAAGGAAGGTGTATTTTTTTTTTAAGTTGGGGGGGAGTGGGAGAGCGGGACTGTTAAAACCTGTCCTCTTTAGAGATCAAAGGGGAAGCCTGCTGTGTTGGCCAAACATTGGAGAAAAGTCTGCTTCTCTTGACTTCAAAGACCAAGGTGCTTATCAGCTAGGTTCCCTTTTCTCAGGAGCATGAGAAGTCCTTGGGATCCTGTTGGTGAGGGGGCAGGGCTATCTGAACCTTAACTTCTTACTACTTCCTGCTAGTCAGTGTCGACGTTGGGGGGGGTTGGATTAGGGATGGGTCAGACAGCAGGGGTTCCCTCTTCATGTATCTCAACAGGGTCCTTGATGGTTGACAGGCACTTGTGTACATGTGGAGGGAAGGAAAGTAACAACTGATTAAAATTAATAAGAGTTAGTTTTTGGATTTGGTCCTGAAAATATCTGAAGAAGCAAGGAGCAATGGTTAGCACCAGGGTAATAGCTCTTTTATCTTTTTTTTTTTTTTTCTTCTGCCAGGTCTGAACTTCAGAGTGATGGACTCAGGATTTGTTTTCAGGTATTTTGATAGCTGTTGAAGTGGCTGGAATCAGTGTCAGTTACCTCTCAAAGGCTTCTAGATAGGGAGAGAAAAGAAAGTTATCCATCATTTTATTTTTGTGGCTAGAACAATAGTGGGTTGCCTCCCTTAGCTGTCAGTGGGCACTACAATATTATAGACCAAGATTTGAAGTCTTACACCTGAGTAACGTTGTCTCATTAGGAACAAAATTATCAATGAGAGATAAGAACTTACATCTAATGTCTGGGTTGTATAATCCCCTGAACCCTTAAAATATACCAGTGACTTTAATTTTGGTTATACTTTCCTTTTGGGTGTTTAAGATCATACTGTTGGCCCAAATAAACCAATTTATTTTTACTCTTAAGGTCGTATGAGGATTCGGTCCTCAGGGGCCACATGGGCTTGGGGGGAGCCCCTGGCTCCTCAGGCTTTTCTTTACCAGTTCCATCTATGTGAAGATAAGTCAAGAGGTCCTGCTTGAACAGGGCTTCGCTTGGAAGCATGGAGGAAATGTTTCCTCTGTGTAGACCCTCCTCTTTGCAGACTGGACACTGGTTTAAATCCATGTTCTGGGGTCTTCATGGCCTCCCTGAACAAGAGGACAGGTGACCCACCAAAGTTACAGGACATTTTGAGAGATGTACCATAGCCCCTGGAACTTGTTTGACCTTGGAGGGCCAGGAACAAAAATTTGTCCCTTTAAGTCCCTCTGACCAGATTAATATAGGCCTTAGAGTCTGACTATTAAACATCCAACAAGGTTAGTTACACCAGCCTGGTACATTAATTACCATGTGATATGTAGATAGAGCTTGTGCAATGTCCTTAAATAAACCTTCACTAGACATCCTTAGATTAGTTAACTAAGCTGAGACCTTAGAAATTTCAAGATTGTCTACACATTATCCTTGTCTCATCCTTGTTATATTGTAACAACCCTACACCGACCTTCATCACCTGCCCAACTCTCTCATTTCTCTGTCAATTCTGGAAATAGTCAGC
>NW_008335967.1:10009832-10012105 GCF_000622305.1 Nannospalax galili | reverse complement strand
GTGTGTAGGATTAGTAGAAAAAGAGCCTATTTTGCGTGAGCTAAGATAGATTTCAAAGACAGATAGGGACATGGACTTTGACCATCCTGTTCCATGCCTGCCACCTCCCAGAGGGGAAAGATACCATGGGCAGGGGGCTGAGACTGGGTGTGGGAGTGAGTACAGCTTGACATAAGAGAGGGGATTGGAGAAGGGAAGTCACAGGAGGAGGCCAGATTGGGAGAGGTGGGAGGGGTGTCCAGTCGATGAGGGGACACAGGGGCAGGGGTATCAGAGGCAGGGTCTGGAATTGAAGTAGAAGTAGATACAGGAGAGATAAGCAGGTTGAGCTAGAAGCCAGAATAGGGGAGAGTAGGGAATATTTGGCAAGGAGGTGTTTAAGGTTTTGGATTTTCTTGACTAAAGGAGAGTCAGGGGAAGGAGAGTGAGTGATGGACTCAGAGCGCTGAAGAGGGGAGGGGGAAGATCGTGGAGAGGGGGTTTGAGGCAAGGAAGGGAGGGCAATTGGGATGGGCTCTGGAATGGAAGGCAAGGGAGAGTATAGCAAAGGGAGAGCAGGGGAGGACTTGGCTGTGCCTCAGGCTGGGGAGCAGAAGGAGGTTGGGGATGGGTTTCTAATGGGAGGCAGTTCATCAGCTATGGTAGGATCTAAAGCTGAGGTGGAAATGGTAGGGAGGAAGAGGAAGGCTGGTGGCCCCTGGTGGGTTGGGATCCCGTGAAACTGTCTTAGCCAGAAGAACCTGATGGGAAGAACATGGGACCCAGAGGGAGAGATTAGCATGGAGGTCAAAGGAAGCTTGGATGTATGGTAATTTAGACTGTTTGCCTTTACAATGGCAGAAATTTTCTAAATCTCTCAAAATATTGAAGTTTAAGGTTCCAGTGTCTGGCCAAACAGAGTAATTATCTAACTCGTACTGAGGCCAGACAGTGGTGCACAGGAACTTCAAGTGTTTTGGCCTGATTGTATATGAAAGTTTTAGTTGTTTTAAGGATTTAAGAAGACAAGCAAAAGGTGTAAGACCCTGAGACTTTGAGTGGGTTTCCCATAGTGACAGATTAAGTACAGAGTGAAGAGGAGATAGAGAAAGAACCTAGCAAGCTGGTAGGAGGTAGAGACAGAACTGAGCAGATGGGAGACAAAGGAAATCGTCTCTCCTTAGGGAGTTAAAGCAGGATCGTGAGTCCGGGCAGGAAAGCGCAGCCAATGGGGAAGAGAGAGAGATGGGGTGGGAATAGGAGGAAAGGGGGTTTGGCATTGGTCACGCAAAACAAGAGCGAAGAGAACCAGGTATCAAAACAAAGCGTCATTTTCTTTGCTGCTCATGTTCTAGTTATTGTTTTCGAGCTATTTCCAAGTCCCAGAAGGCGGGGTCCGGCAATTAGATCATCAGGGAGAGGAAAGGCAAGATCCTGTCCTGGACAGGAAGCAGTGCGTGTTCCTATCTCTAGAAATAGTGTCCTATATGCAGAGAAAGGAAAGGGGTTTCCAACACATGTGTGATTTTGAGGCAAGCGAAAAGAGCGGAAAACCCTGCAATGGGAACCTGGCGTGACCAGCCAGTAGATGGAGACAAAGTACAAGGAATGGGATGGGAGAAAAGCAGAAAAAATGCAGTGAGCTAGAAGGGAGGGGAGTCTGTGGAACAAGTTGATCCTGAGGGTTATTTAGTAGAGGCTGAGGGAAGATGAACCCCAGAAGGGTGGTGGTTTAGTAGAGGTTTGGTAGAGCCCCAGAAGGGCAGTGGTGAGAGAGAGGGAGGGAGGGAGAAAGAGAAATAGGGAGAGAGAGAGATAGGGAGAGAGGTACTTAATATTAACATATATCTTAGTACCAGGAACCATGTTGTAGATTAAAGAGAGAATATTTTGGCTTAAATAGTACTGAAAATAATTCCATTAGCTAGTTTCATTATAGTCAGTAATACCCTCTGTTGAAATTAATTTACACCTTAGCGGTTCTCAACTGCATAGTGACTTTACTCTTAGGCTTTTTTGTTGTTCTCCTCCTTGTCACAGGGTCAAGGGGCCAGCTTGAACCTGGAAAAGTCTTGGAGAACACATCTTGAGATAATAAGCTTGAGTCTGACGTGGAAGGGCCAATCCCATCTTCAGAGGCAGCATCTCAGTGAGCTCAAACAGCACGTGACAATTTACCAATATAATTAATATTACCCTGACATTATAACTACAAAGAACTCAGGGAATGATGGGGCAGTAACATAAGCAAACATAGACAATCTGAGTATCAGAGAGGGAAATAACTCTATTTT